>NC_132885.1:39355491-39410491 GCF_030463535.1 Salminus brasiliensis | reverse complement strand
CCCCACCCATTCTTAGCGCCCCGCAGAAGTAGCAATGCTCCTTGCACTAGGAAAGGGCAGAAAGGACTCCACACGTCTACTCTGATACACGCAAAGCCAGCCATGGGTCACCAGCTCCACCGCACCAGCTAAAAGCCACCTCTGCCAGCCGACATCGCTTCAAGAGTGAGAGGGGAGAGAGCGAAGCCCTTGTGCCCTCTCTGCCTCCGGCTGCTGATGGCAAAGCAGCATGGCTTGGCATTGGGGTGTCCTAATACTTCTGTCCATATACTGTAGCTTTAGCGTGTCTGTGTTACATTCAGAACTAAAACAAGGTCACTTCCACACTGCTTACATCAATAAGTAAACAGTCTCATCCCCCCGAATGAGATCTTTACTCTTCAGTGCGGCGATGTGCGGCGTCCATTAGAAAGCATCTCTTAGGGAAAATTCAGCAACACGTTTAAAGATGATAAACTTGATGAATCCTCTTTTTGTGTGCGAGGCAGGCCGCATGGATCCGCAGCGTTTTAATGTTAAAGCAACGGGGAAGGGTCATTAAAGGAAGACAGATACACACTCATTTTCCTGCTGTTTGAGTTTGATCTGATTCTATGAAGCTGGAGCCAGAACGTGATGTGAAGCAAAGCCAATGGAGCTAAGCTACTGGCTAATACAATTGGTACAGGTCCGCTATAACCATTAGCATTACCATAAGCATAAGCAACTCATATACAGGAGGCTAATCAGTCACATGCACACCAGTGTCAAACCGTCAACCTCAAACACTGCTGTTCCTCCTTCAAAAGAACATCCAGCAGAACTAAAAAACAGAGCTGAAAACAGGTCAATTGCAAAACCCTAAAACTGTTACATCACAGTCTTGACTTTTGATTTACACCCTCTAAGTGTACACCAACCCCGACCACTAGACATAGCACTAGTCAAGGATAATGAAACGGTCAAATTTAAGGCCGACTTCAGGTGGACTTCATGGTGGTGTTGGTACTGGAGGGCAGCTCAGCCCCTCCAGGCTAAATTCTATGCTAAAAGCATCGCCTGCTCCAACGAAACCAACCTGTATATATATATATATACACACAATTACCTCTCTGCCTCTATGCTTGCATTTATATGGTATATATAAAGAGAGAGGTGAGATATATATATATATATATATATATATATATATATATATATATATATATATATTAGTTTTTTTGTAATATATATATATATATATATATATACTTATATTTCAACATGAATCAAATGTATGTCGGATATAAGGGAATTCCATATACTGGATCTATGTCTATATACAGCCATGTATCAGATTTCCATATGGGAACCAGCACGGGTGTCTGTTAGCACCATGGTTGTCAGAGTGGGCTCTAGGGAGGTCCGCTGGTCAATCTCAACTGCAATATGAGCCAAGTAGAACATCGGAGGCCACCTTATCGCTACAAAACGGTGGTCCCTGGCTGCAAAAACACAGCCTACCTGACTCCTAAGAGTGAGTTTGTGACTGACAGTTGACTTGCATGCACACACACACACACACACACACACACACACACACACACATACACACACATACACACGGCTGAGATCAGTTAACTCTGGGGCTTTTCCTCACTCCAAAAACCTCAGGTACGCCATCCCCCTCCCTCCATCTCCATGTCATTGGACGTGTGGGGTAATTGGGTTAAGGGATGACACTGCTTACAGGAGAGAGGAGCAATGCAGTCTTACACACACACACACACACACATACACACACACACTCTCCTACGAGCTGAGTCACAGTGGAGGAGCCTCATTGCTGACATATTGTGATGTGAGGTATCTGACCATCTCTCTAGTGAGACGATAACGAGACTAACGAGACCATAAGGAGTCTGCAATGAGACAAGAGCCCCATTACTGATATCTGGAACAGGGTTACCAGTCCATTTACAGACACAAGCCATGAGCCATGACGGGGGGGAGACTTTGCCCCCTGTGCCCCGCTAGGACCCCTAGCTACACTGCTGCATCGGGACCTCCCATCCGTTAGGGATGACGGGGTATCCGGAAGAGCTTTAGCTAGCCATGTTAGCCTTGTGATTGGTCAGGGATCTGCTGACATAAACCCGACCCACTTTTAGGACCGCCTATTCCACACGGAGAGGAGAGCAGTAGTGTACATTGGGGGCCCAGAGGAGCCAAAACTGATGCCTTACTGAAGGCTGAGGCGATGGCGGATAGCCACATTCGCTTAGCATTGGTTGGAGGGTCCAGAAATGGACTATAATTTGCCTAATCAGGAATGACATGGATGACGGTGACCAAAATACCACCCCAGCATTCGGCACACAGTGGGTGGCCTGTGGGTGGGCCTTAACTAATCAGGGTAGGCCCAGGCTTACCTAGGCCCACCCATGGTTACACACCTGCTCTGAGCAACTGCACATGACTAAACCTGTAGGGCTAGTTTCCCAGATCCAGGTTAAGTAGTAGCTTAGTGATCTGCTATACTGTAACCCTTTCTGTTCGGCGTCAGCGGTTCCTGCTTCCAGCCTGCATCCTCAGCCTCCATTACCACATAAAAAATGTGCATGTTTAGCAACACACTGCGCTAGCAGACAGAGCTAGCAAACCTGGATGAACCAGCTGAACAGTGGAAAACCCTCCTAAGACCATTCCCTCGACCATTCCCCCCTTTGTCCTCTAAACGGGTGGATCTGAGCCTCAGTTAGCTGGAACACCTGGCCTGTGCTGTGGTGTTTAGCCTGCTAGCTAACTAATCTAAGCCTAGCAAGCCGGCTATGAGCCCAAACCCGGCAGGACCGGCCTCTCATTTTAGCTTTCTGTCCCTCCCAACACCAGTCGCTCGACTTCACTCTCACAGACTGAGTTTTTATGGTCAGCAGCTAGCTTAGCGAGTGGCTACAGATCCAAAACCATAAGGCTCGATCATTAGGTCATCATAAGTTGGCTACACCCATGGAAACCCATGGAAGCCAAGCTTTCTGGTTCCCAGTTTGGTTAACCATACAGACGTGGGCTAAAGGGGTATGAAGCCCCCCAGCCTGCTTCCCAAAGGGGGGCTTCATACCCTTTTAGCCCACGCCTGTATGGTTAACCAAACTGGGAGTCAGAAAGTGGAGCAGTGGAACTAACTGGGCTCTCTGGGCTGATGGACGGTGCTCCCTCCAGTACAGTGGACAGCGTAGACAGTGTTGGTCACTCTTCTCTTTTTTTGAACAAGCAGGTGTCCCAATACTTTTGGCATTCTAGTGCAGCCTGGAAAGTGGAGACCAGTGCAACCCTGGCATCAACCGATCAGGGTGAGGATAGGGTGCGGGCGATTCTTCTGGGACGCATGCCTCCTAATGGAGGATCCAACCTCTAGATGGGTGACTTGTTGCTGTCTCGGTGAATCACCGTGGTTACCGCAATGCAGCTCGAGACTAAGCTTAGACATGTCTGGGAAAACCAATCCTCAGCGTGCCATCGCACCTGCTGTTCCAGTATGAAAGCAGAATAACTCATGAATCACTGCTGTCGCAAAAGCAGCTCGTACCTCCCGAGCGAGAACTTCCCAGGAGCGGGAATAAACTTTTGTTTGTTCCTGTTTTGGTCCAAACACTCCAAACTTGTTTAGAGTTTTGTTTACAGTCGACTCCCCGAGAGCCGCGAAATGCCTGGAGGGCGTTAAGGAGATGTTCAGGTTTGGGTTCAGGCAAACTGTCAGCTGTCTGAAGCCGGAGATGTTATTGATACGCCGGCGACATTTGACAGAAACGCCCACACAGCCGTAGTCAGAATGACACTTCCAGCAGGGCGTAAGTGCCAACACTGCCTACTAAACTTACTGGCACTGTGTGTCCAAATGTTTGTGGACACCCCTCCTAATGAATGCATCCAGCTGCTTTGAGTCATACTCATTGCTGACACAGATGTGGAAATGCATACACACACACACACACACACACACACACACACACACACACACACACACACACCTGGCCTAGTCCCTGTAGAGTAGCACTGCCAATTGAAGAGAACTTGCTCACTGCTAAAAGTTCCTCCTTGAGGAACATTTAGAGGTTCTTTTATTCGCAATTGTGCTTTTGGGGTCCTTCATGGAACATTTTCCTTCTAAATATTTTTTCTTAAAGGTTCCTCAAAGTACCTTAGGAGGTTCCTTCACAGTTTCAAATTGAAGAACCTTCAAAGGTTCCTCAAGGAACCTATACTTTTAACAGTTTGGCGCTGACAACCATGAACCTACCCAGCCAACATGTTCATGTTGGGTGGAACATGAGGTTAGGTGGGTACCAGGTGGGCATGGGACCCATCCGTCTGGTTACTGGGACCCAGTTGGGATGGGACCCCTCCTGGTCCCATCAGTGGGCATCCATATGTGGGACCAAAGTGAAACCCTTGGACAAAATTTGTTGTTAAGTGGGTTTTGGCACTGTTCCAATGCCATGTGTGGGCTAGATGGGGTTTAAAGCCCTCCAGTGTTCTTTGGAAAGATGGACGGTGCTCCATCCAACACTTCTGGGATGAGTTGGGGGGGGGGGCTGATCACCTGGTGAACAGCCTGACTGCACTCGTCATTCGTTAACGCTCTTGTCACCGAATGCAATCAAATCCTCACAACAATGTTCCAAAATTTCACAGAAAGCCTTCTTCCCTGGACTGTGGAGACAGTGTTGCTCCAAGAAAAGCAGGATAAACTCCTTTTTTTTTTTTTTTTTTTAGAATGAGCAGGTGTCCCAATACTTTTGTCCATATAGTGTAGCTAGCTTCGCCCATGATTTGGACTTGGAGGCTTGGACAGATGGAGGGTCATCGCACCCACCAAGAGTGAGCGAGGCCAGCTACTGTAGGTGAGAACGTTGCTAATGTCCGTATCATCTGTTCCGGATAGTACCCAGAATTCCCACAGGCAGGCTGAGGATTGTCCTCGCGATTCCCAGAAGATAGAGCCAGCGCTTAGACAGTTGCGCCACCCAGGAACTAGTGAGATTCCGTTGCTGGAGTAACTCTAGACTTTCTCTTCCTAAAAAACCCGAATGACACCATCTCACATTCCTCCCGTCTCGCTGTCTGCTGCGGCATTGTGGGTAAATCAAGAAAGCTGTATAAAGGCAGAGGAAGAAGAAAGGCGGATCGGGAGCCTCCGCTGATTCAGATTGAGATGTGCTTTTACTCGGCTTCCCGGCAGAAAGCGCAGCAAACTCCCTGGCGAGGCCGCGGGAACATCTTTCGGAAGTAAACAACATGCTGTAAACAAATTTCACCTGCCTGACACACACACACACACACACACAAAACTGATAACCCCCCCCCCCAACACACACACACACACACACACAAAATCTTCCCCCTCAGGCCACTATAAACTGAGCATACCTTGCTGACTTTGAACTGTTGTGGTGTGTGATGATGTATAACTGTGTGTGTGTGTGTGTGTGTGTGTGTGTGTGTTGGGGCCTAGACAAGAGTGCTTTGAAGAAGAAAGGTTTCTTTCATCATTATTAAGCTTGACACGAACTTCGCGGCGTCCCGGCAGCCGACACACACCCGTCCAAAAGCTCTCGCTCTCGCTCTTGCTCTCGCTCTCTCGTACTCTCTCACTTTTTTCTCACTCTCTCGCTCGCGCCATCTCGGTGCTAAGCAGTCTGAACAAAAGCTATAATAAAAAATCCATCTCTTGCTTTTCCCGGCCTCCATGACTTCCTCTGAACTCTACCTCAGTGAAGACAGCTAAACTCAGAGCTCACACACACACACACACACACACACACACACACACACAGACTGGGACACAATGCCGTCTTCTGTCTGTCATTTGGACAAAAACGGACTTAAGCCAGGCTGTAGAAATCCTGGAGATGGTGGCATTAGCGTCAGTTTCGTGATTTATTTCCACTTTGTGTGTGTGTGGGTGTGTGTGTGTGTGTGTGTGTGTAAGACTGAGACATCTGCACCGTTTCGGTCTGAAGTAGCTTAGCACTGTTGCACCACCGGCGTCTGTTTACCTTCTCAGTGTGACTTCATCAACAGGCGGAATAGAGAGAGAGAGAGAGAGAGAGAGAGAGAGAGAGAGAGAAAGAGAGAGAGAGAGAGAGAGACAGAGAGAGAGAGGGACCATGAGAAAACCATGATCGAGATGTTGGAGGGAGTGAGAGAACGAGAAAGCCAGGCATGCGTGAGGATGAGACAAAGAGAAAGCATGAGAGAAAGAGTGAGAGTAAGAGCGAGAGCAAATCTAAGTGAGAGCAAGAACGAGAACGAGAGAGAGAGAGAGAGCGCGAGAGCAGGACCATGAGAAAACCATGATAGAGATGTTGGAAAATGAGAAAGCGTGAGAGTGTGTGAGAGCAAGAGTGTGAGAGCAAGAATGAGAAAGAGAGGTAGTGAGAGAATGAAAAAGGCCAGAACAGAGATGCGCGAGAAAGAGACCAAGAGAGAGCGAGAGCAAGAATAAGTGAGAGCAAGCGTGAGAAAAAGAGACAGCAGGAGAACGAGAAAGTCAGAATATGATGACGGAAGAGGAGAATGGGCAATAGCGAGCACATGAAAGCAACAGACGAAGCGCGAGAGCGAGAGAGTTGTTGCGCGAGAGAGGTTTTTATGTACAACCTGAATCTTCATTCTGTCCAATTTAGATCTCTCTGCAGTTTCTCTGTTTCCGTCTCTCAGCCTGTTTTTCCGCTCTCCCTGCAGCTCTCGCTTTCTCTCTCTCTCTCTCGCGCCTCATAGTTCTCCTCTGTGTGTCTGAACCCCCTCTCTCTCGCGCGCGCTCGCTCTGTTCTCCGGCGCTGTCAGGAGAAGGACGTTATCAGGAGCGTGTTGTGGTTTGAGTCCATTACAGAGGCCGGTCTTTGCACTGATACCGGCTTCAACAGTTTTTCAAGCCAATATCAGTCTCAAGGCAAGCAGGACTACAAACACTGAGTCAGCTGTTACACACACACACACACACACACACACACTCACACACACACACGGGAGTGTGTGTAGCATTAGCATTTCGTCAAAGGCCTGTCAAAACGCCTGACACGTACTTAATAGCTTTCTATATTGACATGTTTTTAAACGCCCCTGTCAGAATCAGGCCGGGGCGCGAGTGTGCGACTGTGCACATGCGCGAGTGTGCGCGCGAGTGCATGTTTGATTGCTTCCATACAAGCAGTGGGAGAGCTAATAAAGCATTTCCTGTGGAGAGGCATGAGGGGGATGCAAAGCCATGATTTACGTGTCAGAGTGGAAATCGGAGGTGTGTGTGTGTGTGTGTGTGAGTGTGTATGCACTCCTTGACCGTCCTGCCCTCGTTATTCCGCAACTATTGGGTAAACCACCATTCCTCCAAGCCCACATCATAACACAGAGGCCTAACACACACACACACACACTCACTCACACACTCTCTTTCCACAACCATTACTGATGTTCACCCAGGAAGAAGGTAATGACCTCCAACAGGAACACCTCACCCCCTACACACACACACACAAACACTCACCCCAGCTTCCAGACCATTTGTTTATCGTTCTACCCCCCGTTACAGATGTATCAGGGTCAGAAATGATGGGTTTTACAACCCAAGATCGCTCAACGCTCGGAAGGCCTTCAAACGTGGTGAAGAACGCTGCCCTCTAATTGGCCATCGCCTCTCAACGCTACAATCAGGGTTTCTGAAAACAAAACAAGGCTCCAAACAGAGGTCGCGCCGGAGGAACGTGGAATTCTGAACTCCGGCGAAGGGTGGAGAGCGCAACCTCAGACTGACCCGACAGAACAAGCAGAACAAGGCAGTGAGACCACATTTAAGACCAGCCCGAAACAGAACGACCACGCTCAGAAGAGCGACCAGCGACCAGCAACCAGTGACCAGTGCCCGTCCAGGTCCAGGACATGTTAGACAGTAAGCCAACAGGCAGTTCTCCTAGGAGGTGTAGGAGGTGGGAGACACTGGCAGGACCTGTGAGGACCTGGAGATGGCAAGTTCAACTGCAGCCCGGTTCTAACGTAGTAACCGAGCCGAGCAGGTCAGCGTACCCCCTGAGAACCTCCTCTTGATCAGGCCGGCATACTGAGTAAGCCTCTGTACTATGTAGAAAGCATGCCACTGTTGCTAACAACGAATGTAAGTGGATAGTCACCATATAGCATATATATATATATACACACACACACACACACATCAATCAGCCATAAGATTAGCACCACCTGCTTAACATTGAAAGATCTGACCATTCGAGGTATGGACTCTATAAGACCTCTAAAAGGCGTCCTGTGGTATCTGTAATCTGGCCTGTAAGTTGTGAGGAGGGGCCTCCTATAGAACCCCCCCGGCTGGGACGACACTAGTAGGACGTCATGGTATGATTTGGCGATTGCCCTGGACCACTCAACGAAGTCTGGGGGTCCTGGTGGCACGGCTGTTACGCCCAATGTGCGGGATGTCCATTCTCAGTACACACCTTCACTCCAGCAGTTAGTTACCCATTGTCACGGTCATATCATAACATTATGACCACCCCTGGTTAGGCATGAGCTCGGCCAATCGGGACAGGTCACAGATAAAGTAAAAAATCTTAGTCATGGACAAAGGACGTGATTTGGCTGATGTCCAAAAGGACATGAGAATAGGGTATGGGACGAAGGGTGGTAGCATCTTGGGACGTTCTTGAGACGCAATGGTGAAGGAGTACAGAGAGAGGACAGCATTGTGAGAGTCATGTGGCATCCGTGACGTCCCAGGGGACATGCCGTGACGTCCCAGGGGACATGCAGTGACGTCACAGACATATAACTGTCTCCCTCTCACTTTCCCATCTCTCTATGTCTCTCTCTCCTCATCTGTCTCTCTCCCTTTCTAGGTCGAAGTCCATCACGCCCCATGTCTCTCACTTGTCCCCCCCTCTCTCCATCCGTCTCTCCTCTCTCACTCTCTGTCTCTGCATCCCTACCCCCCCCCCCCCACCACCTGATGACAGGCTTGCAGACAGATGTTCCCATGGCTATACACACACTCCCCTGCTGCGTCCACACCCCCCCCCCCCCCCACACACACACACACACACGCACTCTCTTTCTCTCTTTCTCTTGATCGCCCTCTAGCTCTACCTGCCTACCTCGCTCATCTACCATGACCAATCCAAACCTTCCTCACCCTTTTAGGTGTTAAATGTGAGAGCGGGGGCGTCCGTGACCCACCTTTGACCGTTCCCAGGCTCCACTGGCTGTAAATATGTCAGCATGGTCGGTCGAGGGCGCATACACTCTTCCCGTTCGTCTAGTCCTTAGTACAGTACTGTACAGTAAGGAGGAGTACAGTGACTCATCCAGCGCTGGACAGTGACTCAGCGTTCGCCTCTCGAATGAATCAGTATGATGAGGCTATGGAATATTAGACCAGACGGGGAGAGAAGAACGGAGGGCTTTGATGAAGTCCTGGGAGAGCACAATGAAGTGTTGCCCACTTCCACTGATCTATCCATGCGCTGCCCGCAAGCACTTTCTTTCAAAGCCGCGTAACCGTCAAAAATGAGAGACCAAGCTTCAACATGGAAGACCATAAAGGCTTAAGAACTTTCCCGCTGAAGCTCCTAAGCGTTTGTCTGGAGTTGCCATGCAGCGGCCAGGTTTCCATCCAGCTGTGCTCTTGGATACGAAAGTCCTGGCAATATCCGTTCCACCACCAACTCTGATGAGCGCCTGAGGGTTCGGGGTCGTCGTCCTGTTGGAACACCTAAACGACTGACTGGTGGTTTGAGCTTGAGCTTGAGTCCTATGAGGGCCTGTTTTGGTAGCCCAGCTGGGTACCACATATGGATGTCCATCAGGGCCAGTGATGGGACCAGGAGGGGTTAAACATGGGCCCATCTGGGATCGGTGGATGTTAGACAGTCTTTAGATCCCATGCATTGGAGGTTCTTCCAGCAGCCAGCAGTGGCTATTCTATATAGGCAGGTCAGAGCAGAACACCCCCCCCCCCAACCTGCACTACCTCATGCCCATTGTAATGACCTCGCCTTCTACTCTGGCTCTACATACACTGAGGAGCTAGGCTGAATGGACTTAATGCAGCTATAACTAACAATTGCTGTAGGCCCAGCGCAACGATTGGCCATTATCGCCTGATTGGACTTACTGGAGATGATCTTGGGAGCAATTCTAGGTTGGATTGAGGCAAATACACACCAGAAAACTGCCAGACCCTTGTCGGGTGAGAGCATCGACTGTAGAAAACATGGACGCCGTGCTTCCCATCCCTTCTGTTCTACAGAAATGGAGCCAAAACTGTCCGCCATGGGCAACCTGAGTCTGCGCAGTAGAGACCAGAGGCGGAGCCAGACTCGTGTACTCGGTTGGTAGCCCCGGCCTGCTTCCTTCCATCAGACCAAGCGCACCTCTGAGCCTTGCCGTTATCACATGCAGGGTTTGAGCTTACCTTCTGAGGACGCTCACACAGTAAACGCTGCGGTGAAGAGGCCTGGTTACCATAGCAACCCGTAGTCCCATACCTAGCAGAGTCTAGGAGTGATGGGCTGCGGTGTGCTGGGCTGGGGTGGGATTGGCTGGGGTGTGCTGGGGTGGTTCATGTACATTTTATGGGTGTAATATAAATTAGTCTAGACTGTGATGTAACAGTTTTGGACCCCTGCTGGTGTACAGCCAAAGCCATGACTCCAGCATCCCTCTCCTCCTAGGTGCAGGCCTCGTTAGATGCCTCCTAAGTGCTTGCGAGCAAAAGCAGACCCACTGGAGTCTGTTGTCTGTCTGAATATTCTACTTTTCACCAAAACAAGAGAAAAATAAAATATGCAGAAGTACATGGACAGGGCCAAAGGCACAGCGCGTATATTTAATGCATGTTTGAGAGAGTGTGTGAGTGTGTGTGTGTGTGTGTGTATGTGTGTTTATGTGTGTGTACTCCACTCATGTGAGATTAGACAGAGGCCATCACTGCTGGAAGTAAACTGCCGGCTTCCTTCACCCTAATTTGTGTTTTTAGCATCTATGCAGTTCAGCCAGTGAGCCTGGGAGCTTATCCTGCTTTTGTTGGAGGAACTGCCTCTAGGCCTTCTGGAGCCGCATTGCTGTGAGGATTTCATTGCATTCAGCACCAAGAGCCTAATTAAGGTCAGGATGCCATCCATCATTCAAAAGAACACAATCTCTAGCCCACGCCTGGTATTAGGCAGCATGGTGCCAACGGGTGCACATTTAACCGCTCCAGAGTCCTATATAGTCCTATTCTATTGGCAGTACTTCTTCTCTGCAGGGACTAGACAAGCTTGCGTATGCATTTGCACATCAGTCTCAGCAATGGGTGCAGCTTAAAGTAGCTAAATGCATTCATTAGAAGGGGTGTCCACAAACTTTTGGACATATAGTGTGTGTATTATTTTAACGTACTTAGCTACATTAGCTTGTCAGACCAGCTAGACTGCACATTTCTACCATTCTCTTAAAGCAGAATTATCAGAGAATCGGTACCGTTTGCTCCCCCTACAGTTGGGGAGTGTAATCTACTTTTACACCACTGCCATAAATACAAATGACACACACCAAGGGCCCTATATTTGCGATCTTTAGGCGAGCCGTCAACCGCGCCTAGCGTAGCTCGAAACTCGCAAAAGACATGTACTAAGTCTCTTAATTAATCATGGGTGTGTTTATTTTGGCCATAACGTGCAGTAATAAACCAATCAGCGTGTCCCTCATCGTTCCCTTTAAGAGCCAGGTGCGGTCAGACTGACCTTGGCGGATTGCTATTGTAGTGGTGTAAAGCGCGGGGGGGTGTCCGAGCGTCGGGCTGCACGCGCCTGTGTTGACGATTCACTGCCAACCGTCTGACTGGGCTGTTTTCAGTCAGTGGAGCTCCTCCTGTGTTTTCCGTTGCTAAGATACACAGCAATACTCCAGAAACTGACCTAAACACCCCTCATTTCGAGACCACCGCGCCCATCAGCGTAGATATATTCGCAAGCAGCGCTGCTGTTTAAACGATGCAGGCAGGAAAAGTGAAAATAGACTGTTGGTGGGGTGTAAGATAGCAATAAGGGGGGGAAGACAGGGCCCTAAAAGTCACCCACGAGAGCCCACAAGGGACAACCATCGGTTAACAAGTATGCTATCATACAAGTCTGCCAACATCACCTTGAGGTCTGGCTAGCGGCTAAATCTCTCTAGAAATGGAAAATTGGCTTACATACAAAACCAGTGAGTCAACAACTTTGCTGACTCAGCCAAACATCTAACCAAGCGCGTCACATGACCGGTAAGCAGGTAATGAGTTATTACTTTCTCGTCCAACATGTTGAGGGCTAGCTCTGCTTCAGTCTAGCAGCCTTTTACCCCATTAGCTCTCGCCAACAAAAACAAGCCGGCCCAAGATTTCCTTTCTCAGGAAGCTTCTGCTTGGATTCACTGTTCCTCTTCCTCCTCCATCAGCCGGTGCCATGATGTCCACACTGGAAATACAGAGCTATCTGCTTCTTATAGCTTATGGGGGGGCTTCAAGTAGGCCTGAGTTGTAGGACCATAGCAATGTGTGTATGTGAGGGTGCGAGGGACTTAAATACCATTAAAATCAGGCAGTACATTGGCATACACTCATTTACCAAGACCAGTTAATTATCTCAGTGAATGTCCTCTTTCGTCCTGGACATGTCCACTTTTCGGGATCTTAAGTACTTCAACACAACATGACCTCCTCCCCTTTTTTTAAAGACAGTGTTGAGATTCTCAAGGCTGAAGTTTTAGCATTAGCTAGACAACAGCTGCTAAGTTAGCAAAGTAAGTTGTCCAGACGTCCTCTTCTGTCCTCTTATCAATGCGTCCGACCAGGAAATCCAAATCCGACCTTCTCTCCACAATAACGGCCTTTCAACGGACGTCTTTTGGAGCATTTCTATTGGTCCTATATATAGCCAACTTATCTACCATATTTCACTGGACACTTCTCAGGTCCTGGTCTGGTCTGTGTGGCTCTAATTGCGTTATTGATTTGGACATTTTAAGAACTTATGTTGTGGTAGAACTTTATGATGAACGGACCAATAGAACACTGTCTTTAAAAAAACGGGAGGAGGTCAAGTACTTAAGATCCAGAAAAGTGGACGTGTCCAGGACGAAAGAGGACGTTCAAGAGGAAGCTATTTGCTAGCGAGTGCTAAAGCTTTAGCCTTGAGAATCTCAACGACACAGTCTCATGTTGTCATAGCTGGTCACCCTGACTAACTAGGCTAACTTGACAGCTATTTACTACCTAATGCTAAATCTTCAGCCTAGAGCATCTCAACAACATGGTCTTTATAAAAACGGAGGAAGTCATGTTTTGTCATGTCTTGACAAAGTACTTTAGATTCTGAAAAGTGGACATGTCCAGGACAAATGAGGACATCTGGTCAACTTTCTACACTAACTTAGCAGCTATTTTGTTGTAAGCGCTAAACTTCAGCCTAAAGAAATTCAAAGACACTGTCTCATGTTTCGTCTAAGTACTTTAGATCCCAAAAAGAGGACATGTCAGAGACAAAAGAGGACATCTGGTCAACTTTCTACACTAACTTAGCAGCTATTTTCTTGCAAGCGCTAAACTTCAGCCTAAAGAAATTCAAAGACACTGTCTCATGTTTTGACAAAGTACTTTAGATCCCAAAAAGAGGACATGTCCGGGACAAAAGAGGACATCTGGCCAACTTTCTACACTTACTTAGCAGCTATTTTCTTGCAAGCGCTAAACTTCAGCCTAAAGAAATTCAAAGACACTGTCTCATGTTTCATCAAAGTACCTTAGATCCCAAAAAGAGGACATGTCCGGGACAAAAGAGGACATCTGGTCAACTTTCTACACTAACTTAGCAGCTATTTTCTTGCGAGCGCTAAAGCTTCAGCCTTGAGAATCTCAACGACACGGTCTCTAATGGGGGGTCATGGTGTCATGGCGAAGTACTGAGATCTAGAACTTGCTTTTAATTAAAAATAACTGAATAGTTACGTAGTTCAAATTTAATTAGCTAAATGTAACGTAAGGCGAGTGCATACTTTTTGGGCGCATCTAAAGAATCGTGGGCCGATCACCTAACGTCATACAAGCGTAATTGGCGTATGTCCTAATGCACCGAAACCAGACAGCCAGTTCTTCTAACCACACCAGTATCAGGTCACCGAAAACAAACCAGCGTTGCCGTAGCGGAGCTGACATTTGGAGAAGAGGATGTATTTATGTTCACGTCTCCCGGCTGTGTTATGAGGACGGTCTCTTAAAGGCGGTTCAGTGTCAAAAGGTCTGCATACATTTAGCGCACAATAAATAAGCATGACCCGAGGGAACCAGGATGCAGACAGACCACGTCCTTTAACCCAGGCCTACATGTAAACACACCCTCATAGTCTCGGGGAAGCCAAAGCCTCAGCAAACAAATCTCGCTGTTTTAAGGTTGGTGTGGTTCAGCATGCCGCTGATGTATTCTAACGTTCCTCGTTAAGTGTATGTATATTGGCTTTGGGTTAATGCTCCTTTGACCTACGCCATGTATTAGCATCAGTCCTTGGGCTAAGAAAACACTCACATCCACTCTATGGAACGTTACCAGCGTGCTACAGTTTCCCACGAGGGGATGAGTTCAAGCCCCCAGGCTGAAATCTATATACATTTCAACCCAACGCAAAGTAAACAATACACGATACTGTGAAAAGTATGTGGACGCCAGCGCATCTATATGTGCTTGCGGAATGTCTCATGCGAGATCCATCGGCGGTTATACGGAATTGGTTCCCCCTGCAGCAAGAGCGTGTACCCTTGCGGGAAGCTCTCTAGACGTTGGAACATGGCAGTGAGTTCAGGCGCTGATGTTGTTAGGCAGTAAGGCCTAGATCTCAGTAAGGCCTCTCGAGTTCTTCCACAACAAGCCGTCTCTCGCTTTATGGTACATGCATTCACACCACTTCAGGCAACACTCAACATCGCATGTAGTGGTCTCAGGCTTCTGTGCGACCACATTTGGCCATGGAAACCATTTCATGATAAACACCTGATTATGTATCATGCTATTATGTTATTATGTTGCTTCCGCAGGCCAGGTTGACCCTGTGACCTGGCGCTTTGAGGCTGAGGCTGCTGTTGCTCATAACTAAATCTACATCACAATAAGTGGCACTTACTGTTGAACAGGGCAGCTCTAGCAAAGCAGATAGATGATGTTTTAGAAACCTCACGTTCCAAGACTTTAAGTCTAACTTTTAGTCTGGTCTAGACGTTTCGAGCTAATTTCAAGCCAATGTCTGAAAACATGAATGTCCAATGCTAGTGATTCCATTAGCATTAGCGCCTTTTTGCAGACTACACTTTGGTGGGATTGATGGATTAATCAATTCACCAGCAGCCAACTACCAAAAACAGTGACAAAGCTAAACCCGTGACTGATTATATGATATATATGATCTATACAGACATTGGGGGAAAGAGCTAACCCCTCTGAATATATATATGACATATATATGATCTATAGAGTCATTGGAGGAGGAGCTGAACCACTGAATGTATATGTGATATATACCATCAATGGGGGATGAGCTGACCAACAGACTGTATATATGATATATATGATGTATAGAGTCATTGGGGGAGGAGCTGAATCACTAACTGTATATGTAATATATATGATCTATAGAATCATTGGAGGAGGAGCTGAACCACCGATGGTATATATGATATATATATAATGTATAGAGTCACTGGGGGAGGAGCTGAACCACTAACTGTATATGTAATATATATGATCTATAGAATCATTGGGGGAGGAGCTGAACCACTGACTGTATGTGATATATACCATAATTGGGGGAGGAGCTGAACCACCGATGGTATATATGATATATATAATGTTTCGAGTTATTGGGGGAGGAGCTGAATCACAAACTGTATATGTAATAAATATGATCTATAGAATCATTGGGGGAGGAGCTGAACCACTAACTGTATATGTGATATATATGATCTATACAGTCATTGGGGGAGGAGCTGAACCACTGAATGTATATATGCTATATATGATCTATAGAGTCACTGGGGGAGGAGCTAAACCACTGACTGTATATATGACCTATACAGTCACTGGGGGAGGAGCTGAACTACTGACTGTATATATGATATATATGATCTGTAGAATCATTGGGGGAGAAGCTGAACCACTAACTGTATATGTAATAAATATGATCTATACAGTCATTGGGGGAGGAGCTGAACCACTGAATGTATATATGCTATATATGATCTATACAGTCACTGGGGGAGGAGCTGAACTACTGACTGTATATATGATATATATGATGTAGAGAGTCATTGTGGGGGGGGGTTGTACCACTGACTGTACATATGTATGTATGCAGTCCATCATTATACAGTGCCACTCTCTGACATGTCTGACCCTTGGTGGACCGTGTGGCCAGAACGGAATCCACATACATGTTTTTCCTCATTAGATTCTCAAATGTCCCGTCAGTGCTTTCTAAACAAACCACACGCAAACCCTTCTTGCGAGGAAACGCTTCTGTTCCAACACTCACAAGAGAAACACAATGATTTGCGGAATTGTGGAACTTTGCGGAATTTGGGAATTTGTTTTTCCAAGCGTGTCCTCGTTTAAATAAACCACAAACAAAGGCAGAGCCAGAGAGAGCAAGAGAGTAAGCGGGACAATGCTGAGGCCTTCCCGAGACAACTGGATTCCGATTAATATTCCGAGCGCATGCGGAGACTCCCAGCCCCGCTCCGGGGTCAAGACTAAAACACTGCAGGAGAGTCGCCCCACCACGATCAAGGTCAGGTACCTCTGATGTAAACGTCCCGTGTCCCGTCTTCATCCGAAGTGTTCCGGCCTGGGTGTGATGGCGGAGGAGCCGGAGTGAGTCCATGTCTGAAGAGCAGCGGGTTTGGGGGTGGGAGAGATCTGACCCCCCTCTAGGAATTCGAAGTCTTGCGATCCCGAGAATCCAAATACAACCAATCCTCACACTGTTTTTCAGGAATTGCGGCTTTGTCCAATCACTGTATTCTGACCACACTGAACGAGCTGCATCCCAAAATCACATACTGATGGATGTGCCACTACTTTAGCACCCTAGTTAGCATGCTAGTGTGTTATGCCCACACTTAGTAACCATTTGGCCCGCTGTGGAACAGAGGCCTATGCCTAAGGCCCCGTTAGGCTGGTTTCGGTTTCTTTATCCATTCGGAAGTGCACACACAGCGTCTCTTCTAGGCTAATGTAGCTAGCCAGCCAGCACTAGCTAACTTCCTGAAGCCATATTTCATCAGTTAGCAGCGTGTAGCCTGCATGCGGAATCACACTCGTCTCAAACCACGGCAAGGAGGCTAGTTTATAGATCCAGGATGCCAAATAACGCTGGAATCCACCTACTTAAACAAGACACGAGTGTGTGTGATGACTTCGGCATGCAGTTAGCACTATGCTAATGGATAGCTATAGCCGTGGTCCTGCTGTGAATGAACACACACCAGCTTTTAATACAGAAACCCTGCAAAATGTTAGCTTCCACTAAGCGAAGCGGGTTGTGCTATGCCGTGGTGCTGATGTTGGACGAGGTTGCTAAGATGTTGCTGTAGGGTTGCTATGGCATCTGTGGAATCTGATGACGTATATGATGTACATCTAGATGTTTGCGATGGCTTCCCACATGATTGCCAAGCTGTTGCTACATCCCAGGTGGTTGCCAAGGTATTGCTATATGATTGCATTTGTATCCCAGGTGGTTGCTAATGTGTTGCCACATGGTTGCTGTGGCATCCCAAGTTGATGTTATGGTGCCGATACATGTTTGCGATGGCTTCCCACATGGTTGCCAAGGTGTTGCTGCATAGTTGTAATGGTATCCCAAGAGATTGCCAAGCTGTTGCTAGATGGTCGCCATGGCATCCCAAGTGGATGCGATTATGTTGCTGCATGGTATAATTTGCCAATGCGTTGCTACATGATTTTGATGGCGTCCCAGGTGGTTGCCAAGGGATTGCTACATGGTTGATATTGCATCCCTAGTGAATGCAATGAACTTGCTATGAAGTTGATATGAAGTTGCTACATGGTTGCCATGGCATCTCACGTAGATGCTATGGTGCTGCTACATGAATGATTGCCAAGGTATTGCAATATGTGGATGCCATGGCATTCCTGCGTGGTTGTGGTGGCACCCCAGGTGGTTGCTAATGTGTTGCTACATATTTGCAGTTGCAGTCTTGCTACGTGGCTGCAGTGGTATCCCAGGTGGTCGCTAATGTGTCGCTAAACGGCTGCGGTGGTATCCCAGGGGGTACATGCGCATTTACACCATATGACCTGTACTGCAGCGTTGACCACAGCTCAGCCAGTCGGATTTCAGGGTTTTATAAACGCTGATGACATCACAGTGCTTATTTTACCATTAGTGCAGGTTGGACAGCCTTTAAAATGCTAATTAGAGCCGTCCGCTGTCCACTTTTAGGACGTTATTTGTGAGAGACGGTACAGTGGGAGACAATGTTATGGTATGAGTATTAAATGATGAGCGATGAGGGTACTTATGTAAAGGGGCCTTTTTAAAGAGGCCATAAATGTTTTATTGGGCGTTTCACTCCGAGACAGTAATGTGAGCAAGCGCTGGCTAAGAGCTAAGCAGCATTGTGGCTAAGAAGTGTGAGCTGCAGGTTTTGGGTGACAGTGCAGTGTGTGTGTGTGTGTGTGTGTGTGTGTGTGTGTGTGTGTGAGACAGAGATACAATAATGCAGTCAGGTTTAAGATTCCACAGCTCTTCCGTTTACTGACAGGTTCCCACACACTCCCAATAGTTCAGTGCCTATACACACACACACACACACACACACACACACACACACACACACACACACACACACACACACACAAAATGACTTAATTCTCTGCTTCATGACACTGGCTGTGTGTGTGTGTGTGTGTGTGTGTGTGTGTGTGTGTGGTGGGTTACTTTAACTGTCTGTCACTCTAATATTACAGGAATGTTCTAGGTTGAGCAGATATGATTTCCCCTTTCCATTGCCATAGGCACTCTAAAGCTTCACACACAACCAGCATTGTCCTGTAGTCATCATACACACACACACACACACACACACACACACACACACACACACACACACTCATGAGCGAGTGAACGAGAGTGAGAGTGTGTAATGAACCCATAGTGGAGAGAGGATAGAGACAGAATTGTTTTCATCAGCTTGAGTGCTACTAGGATAAAGCCCGTCATGCTCTAGATGAGAGGAACACACACACACACACACACACACACACACACACACACACAACTGCGACTTTTATTGTTAGCCATAAAAGCCTGTAGCCCATCCGACGTCGCACAAAGGAAATTTGTTCTCATTGTTAGGAGAGGAGATTGCCTGAAATCTGATTTATACCCTGACGTACAGTAACTGGAAAAGGAATAATCCACAGTGATCTGCATTAATTCTGAATTAAGGAGTTGTGTCTGATCTAGTCCTGTCTGTTGTAGTTCTGTCTTATCTAGTTCAGTCTGATCTAGTTCTGCATTTGACTGTTCCTCAACATATTATTTCAGAGCTGAGCTGCTGCCCAGGTGGCTTCTAGTCTAGTTCTGTCTGATCTAGTTCTGTCTGATCTAGTTCTGTCTGATGTAGGACTGTCTGATGTAGGACTGTCTGATGTAGGACTGTCTGATGTAGGACTGTCTGATGTAGGACTGTCTGATCTAGCACTGCTTTTGACTCTTTTGAGACAGAATTACATGACTGACTGATCTAGGTTTGCCTCATGAAATTCTGTCTGATGTAGTTCTAACTGATCAAGATCTGTCTGATCTAGTTCTGCATCTGACTGTTCAGCAAACTTATTTCACAGCTGGGCTGATCTAGTTCTGTCTTAGCTAGTTCTGTCTTATTCAGTTCTGTCTGATCTACTTCTGTATCATTCAGTTCTGTCTGATCTAGTTCTGTATCATTCAGTTCTGTCTGATCTAGTCCTGTCAGTTGTAGTTCTGTCTCATCTAGTTCAGTCTGATTTAGTTCTGCATTTGACTGTTCCTCAAACTATTATTTCAGAGCTGTGCTGCTGCCCAGGTGGCTTCTGATCTAGTTCTGTCTGATCTAGTTCTGTCTGATCTAGTTCTGAGTTTGACTGTTCAACTGTTATTTCACAGCTGGGCTGATCTAGTTAAGTCTTAGCTAGTTCTGTCTTATTCAGTTCTGTCTGATCTAGTTCTGTCTGATCTAGTTCTGTCTGATCTAGTATTGCTTTTGACTCTTCATCAAACTGTTATTTCACAGCTGGGCTGCTGCCCAGGTGGCTGCTAATCTAGTTCTGACTTAGACTAGACTTAGACTTAGAACTAGACTTAGAACTAGTGGTTGGTGTGGCGCAACAGATAACACCACTACCTGCCACTGAGCTACCACACCATGTGGGAGACTGGGGTTCGATTCCCGGGCTGGGTGACTATGCTGCACTACACCAATAAGAGTCCTTGGGCAAGACTCCTAACACTACACTGGCCTGCCTCTGTAATACGAGTAACCTTGTAAGTCGCTCTGGATAAGAGCGTCTGCTAAATGCCATAAATGTAAATGTAAATGTAAACTAGACTGACAGCTAGTTCTGTCTCGACTAGTTCAGTCTGATCTAGTTCTGTCTGGTGGTTGCTAAGCTGTTGCTACATGGTTACTATGGCCTCTGATGTAGTTATGGAGATTCTGCTATGTTGTTATGTTGTACCCCAGGTGGCTGATAATGAGGATATCAAGGTGCTACATGGTTTCTGAGGTATCTCAGTCAGTTTCAGAGTAGGTGACTTTTTTAGAGGGTGTTGATATGTGGTTGCGGTGGTATCCCAAGTAGATGCCCTGGTGTTGTTACACTGTTTCAATGGTGTAGAAGGTGGTTGCCAAGACGTTGCTACATGGTTGCTGAGGTACCTTGGGTGCTTGATATAGTATTCTAGGTGACTGCTATGCTATGGTGTTGGCTGGTGGTTGCTAAAGCGTTGCTACATGGTTGGCAGATGCTACTTGGTTGCTGTGACATTACAGTTTATTGACTGGTGACAGGTGTTACTACATGGCTGCCAATGTATCTCAAGTGGATGCTATGGTGTTGCTACATAGTTTTGATGGTCTCCCAGGTGGCTGCCAAGGTGTTGCTACATGGTTTTGTGGATATCCTAAGTGGTTGCTTTGGTGTTGCTACAATGGTTGCAATGGTACCCCAGGTGGATGCTATGGTGTTGTACATGGTTGTGAATTTCCCCACTGCGGGACTAATAAAGGACTATCTTATCTTATCTTATGGTTGCAATTGTATCCCAGGTGGTTGCTAAGGTGTTGGTTGCTACATGAGTTCAATGATATCCTAAGTGGTTGCTTAGATGCTGCCACATGGTCTCCCAGGTGGCTGCTAAGTGGTTGCGATGATATCCCAAGCACATGCTATGGTTTTGCTAAGTGGTTGCTTTGGTGTTGCTACATGGTTGCAGTGGTATCTCAAGTGGATGCTATGGCGTTGTACATGGTTGCAATGGTGTTGCTACATGGTTGCTATTTGTTTGCTATGGCATTACAGGTGGTTGCTAAAGTGTTACTACATTGATGCCAATGTATGCCAATGTAATCTCTCTTGTGGGTGGAGCCTGGAGCAGTCACTCAGCTAAGGAAGAGCTCAGCTGAGCTCGGCTTTGTGGTGTTCAATGTCATTTTGTGGTCAGGATATGACAGTCAAATCCCTAACTGTGTAGGAGTGTGTGTGTGTGTGTGTGGGGGGTCCATAACAGAGTGTATAAGCGTCTGCTCTGAGCTGCCCTATTGACTCCGGGGGTCGTATGGGGGCAGAGGTGCATTGATTAGTTATCATGTAATAGAGAGAGACAAATGAGACGAACGTCTTCAACTCACTACAGTACAGTACAGCCTCCTGGGTCTGTGTGTGTGTGTGTGTGTGTGTGTGTGTGAGTGGTTGATAGTCTTGTTTTGCTGATGAGATCTGATAACATGCTTGTGTTTACCACTGATAAAAACAATGATAAATTGGACAGAGAACATAAGGGTAGAGAGAGAGAGAGAGAGAGAGAGAGAGAGATGATATACATGAGCTGTGTGTCGATCGACCAGTTGACTGATATATGATAACTGCTTTGGCAACACTGGAGCTTTATATATGCTCATCCTAATAAAGCTTCTCTGGACTGACCTGCTTGAAGTCCTCCCTGGCTCACACCTCTACAGGCCGAGCTCCGCTGTTTCGGGTGAATCAGGTGTGTTCAAACCAGAGGCCTTCACAGATCTATGAATAAATGAATAATGGAACCAGATCAGTTCATCTTCATCTAACCGCTGCAGCTGAAGTGGGTTAGCAGCTGGTTTTGTCTGTCCAAACATGAACTAATGTATGCAAGAATGTGTCGGATCAGATCTGGACAGTGTAGCTCGGGTCAGGGGAAAGAAATGGGAAAGAACCCTTCCTTGACTACATTTCACACCTGGCAGTTAATGAGCCACTGATTCTAAGTAGTAAAAACAACACACATATACATACACACACACACACACACACACACACATATATATATATATTCTACATGCAATTTATATAAAAAAACTTAAATGATGACAAGAAAAATAAAAGTGAAAGTTAAAGCATCCAGAAATACATAAATAATATAATAAATAAATATAATAAATCCTATCAATTCTTAATGCTATTTAGGTTTTAGGGTTTTTAATTAAATCTTTATAATTTGCAGAATTAAATGGGTGTCTCTGTTAACATGGATAACATAATTCCATCCCTCAGTTTGGAATTCCCTCAGAGTTTTTTACCACCCTGTTAAACAAACTTATAATGTCTATAAATAGCAGCACTGTTAGTACTGTAACTAACAGTGCTGTTATTCATATCTATATCTATAAATTTCAGCCTTTGAAGCAGCCAGAAATCAACAAGGCAAGTTTTGACCTTCTTTTATATTGCTTTTTCAATATTATTATTATTATTATTATTATTATTATTAAGTAAATCAATATTTCCTTGTGAAAACAATGAAAACAAGGACATGGACAGGTCACATTTATATTTCAAGATATCACAAATCTAAAAATATATATTTTATAATGTTTTTTATTGATGGTTTCTAAAAATAATAGAAAATAAAAATATAAAATAATATAATACCAAATATTAGCAATACCAACAGAAAATCAGGGTTGTGACATTCACACATGTCTGAATAAAAAATAAATATTATAAAAAAAAATAAAATGCCCATGGTGAAAAAATATTTTTTCAAAGGGTGAATATACTTTATGTAGTGGATTTAAAAAACAAATAAAAACTTCACGTCTAAATAAATGTTTTATAAGTGGCAAAAAAATAATAATCACACCTAGTTTTTCAATCACAAAAACCCAGATAGACCTCTAGTCTGATTCGTAATGGCTTGTTGTAGGCCTACATCACCGGCTAAATACATGGATGAAACCGTCCCATTAAACCACATTAGATTAATTAAACCACTCATTAGCTCAGATTTTGGCTTGAAATAACACAGTGTGTGTTGCTTACATCTGATCTCCAACATCAAGCAGTTCACTTTAAAACCTTAATTGCTGTAGAAGTTAAATTGCCTTTTTTTTTTTTTTAACATGACACTGAGAGTCTTTTGACATTCACCCAAAGCTCAAACAGCGGCAAACTAGATCAATTAGAAACCCCCTTTTATTCGCTGTACAAATATCAAGATCAAAATCAGATGTCTGTATAAAGGCTATTCGAGCTGTTTAGCATATCGATTCTCAGAAAGATGAAAGACTTTTCAGATCTCGCAGCCAGACGTCGAGACGGTGTCCCGGGGGCACGAGTTCAAATGCCGTCTGAACGCTGTCTGCTCTGGGTGGCCTGAACAGTCGACACATTATAATTCTATAATTATTCTTTATTATAAATGTCAGCTGCCCCAGTGTCAAATTATACTGATTGGTAGAAAGGTTTTCCTCCCAGCTCGTCGTTTAACCCCCTGTTTAACACTAATAGTGGAAGATCAGAGGTAGGCTCCACTGCTACCCTCTGAGCAAAAAGGGCCAGTATTGTACTGGAATGGGTTCTTTGACTTGTAACAATACTGGAGCCATTTGTGGTGCCATAGAGAAGAAATCATCTCCAACAGGCTTAAAGAGAACTCTTTAGTGGTTCGTTAGAGAACCAAGCCAACTTAAAGAACTACTTACATGCAAATATGCTGAGCTGTCCAATGGCGTTGCGTTAGCATTGTGTGCTGAGAGCTTAGCAAGTGGTTAAAACATACATATAAACATACATACATACATATTTGTTCAGGTGAGTAAAAATGACATAGTTGATATCTAAATTTTCCATATTTTCCTTTAAGAAAGTTTGTTTAGCTTGTTAAAAAAAACAAGTCATTCTGTCATTTCAATAAATATTGCTGTCAATGCTTTTAATACTGTGAATTATCATATTTTAGAAAAACTAGCTGAAATTTTCATCAAATTTGTTTACTTGCAAATAATGTATTAATTTACTTTACAACTATCCATTGCTCCTATAGTTTACAGTATAGAAAAGTATTGTAATAAATAAATGTAAAATACACCTAGAATATATATGTATTGTTAGTTTAAGCTTAACATATTACATATCAATGAGCTTTAAGATGATTTTACTTGCCAACGTCAATATTGTCATTTTTGTACAGTGAAATTCCTTAAGTAGTACTGATAATACTTTACAAAGTTACAAAGTAAGTCATTTTAGAACAACCTGCCATTTTACTCAAATAAATGTATTCATTTATCGTAGTAATGTACTTTAGTGAAAGGGATGAAACTGGCCTTGCAACCTCATACTACACTTACAGTTTACCATGTAGAAAATGTATACTGTGGTAAAGAAAGTAGAAAGTACATGTAGAATTTAACTTGTTAGTATAAACATAAAATAAAATATTAAATATATTGATTAGCCTTTTTAGCAGCCAACATCTTTTTGTATTTTTTGTATAGTGAAACTTTATTATTTTAGGAAATAATGGTTTAATCAATGTAAATGATCATTTTACACAACAACAATTTCAACAAACTTAAAGTTTGTAGACTTATAACTATCTTTGAAAAAAGATGTAGTAAATATACTGTTAGTCACTTAGCAAATGAGAAATATGATGTCAATTAGCCTTAAGATTATTATGATTTTACTTGCCAGCAACTTGTGTAGTGACATTCTATCATTTCAATAAATAATAATTTAATAGGTGTAAATGATACAATGTAATAATACTTAAAGAAGTGTCATTTAGTGAATACTAAAGAAACCTAATTAAGTAATTTACTTTTTGAAAGGGGGGAAATGTATACTGTAGAAAATAAAGTAGTACACACAGAATATATATATATATATACATTTATATCTACATATCTACATATCTATATATTAAATATATATGACAAAAATGACAATGTTGGGGAAAATGGTTCTAAACAACTAAAATCATGTTAATACAAGTAATATAAATATATAGTGAAATCATGAATCAATATTTGATCATATTTGATCAATATAATGTAAATATCAGTTTACAAAGTTTAGAACCAATTGAAATTTTACTCTTTAAATTGAAATTTGAATAAATTCTTATTCATTATAAGTGACAGAGAGGAAACGGGCTTCATAACTTAAAAAAAAAAAAGCTATAGGATGATTTGTCTCGTCAAGATAAACACTATATGTCCAAATGTTTGTGGACACCCCTTGTAATGAATGCATTCAGCTGCTTTATGTTGCACCAATTGATGACACCCCCCCCCCCCACACACACACACACACACAGCTTGTCTAGTCCCTGTAGAGACGTACTGCCAATAGAACAGGACTCTCTTTTTTGTTCTTCTTCTTCTTCTTTTTGCAGTGTGTATGCTATCTCATCTTTCAATCATCACCAGAGATCAAGCGTGTAGAGTTTGAAGCAACAAACCAATAAAGTTTTGAGTTCAGATCAGAGACAGACCAGCTCTCAGCCGCTGCTCCGTCCCGAACCACCGTCTCCACTAGAACACGAGTCAAACAGTCTGCATCGATTTTATTGCCAGTGCGAGAGAAGCAAATCGACTGGCAAAGGCTGCACACTCCTCTCTTATTAAACATGCCCTGTGAGAGTGTGTGTGTGTGTGTGTGTGTGTGTGTGAGTGAGGCAAAGATCAGAAAGTGCAGCCAGTCATCCTGATACACCACTAATGCATTGATCTTTCTCAGCAAAAGGGTCTTATGGGTATAGTCGCCGTTCCTCGAGCTTTCAGACTGCGCACAGATGAACATGAACAAATGAGAAGAAGAAAGGACGAAAGGCGGGACTCTCAGGCTTCTTAGCTAGTTATGCAAATTAGGCTCAGTAGAGCTGGGGTTTAGACGTTTACATACACTCATCATGGACATGAATCATGGTCATCGCAGTATTGGGCCTTCAATGGTTGGGTCTTTGACCACTCGTCAGTGAACACCAGGGTCACTGTCTACAGGCAAGCGGGTTTTGGCCCTATTTGGACAGTATTAGGTTTACATGGAGATGTGGGGTAACGTAAACGTGGACGTGGGATAATGGAGACATGGACATGGGGAGATGGGGTAATGCGAACGTGGAGTCCAAGCCTCGAATGGTCAGAGCTGTTTTGGTGGCCGACACAATATTAGGCAGGTGGTATTAATGTTATGGCTGATATGTGTATATTAATGAGTCCAGTCAGACACACTAGTAGGAATTAAGTGGTGCGTCTGAATGCTATTGAAACCAGAAGAGAGCCAGACATGACTTGTCACAGGGTGATTTCTCTCTTTCTCTCTCTCTCTCTCTCTCTCTCTCTCTCTCTCTCTCTCTCTCTCTCTCTCTCTCTCTCACACACACACACACACACACACACACACACACACACACACATGTGCAGTAATTTAAGGCCAGTCAGGCAGACTGGTGTGGAACGACAGGCAGAGGAAGACTGATGCTTCAGCGGCTACGTAAATTACTCCAGTGAGTATTCATCCTTACTGCACTCAGATGAGCTTAATGCCTGACCACAATGCACAGCTACACACACACACACACACACACACACACACACACACACACACACACGGGAGAAATAAAAATCTCATTATGTTCATGGACCTGAAGGTATGGGAGCAGTCTCTCATCTCAACCCATGGCTCTGAATATTAAAGAGAAAGAGACTCTCTCTCTCTCTCTCTCTCTCTCTCTCTCTCTCTCTGTCTCATTCTGTCTCTCTCTCTTTCATTCTGTCTCTCTCTTTTGCTCCTATTCTCTCTCAGTCTCTTTCATTCTCTCTCTCTGTCTCATTCTGTCTCTCTCTCTTTCATTCTGTCTCTCTCTTTTGCTCCTATTCTCTCTCATTCTCTTTCATTCTCTTTCATTCTCATTCTCTCTCTCTCTCTCTCTCATTCTCTTTCATTCTCTCTCTCATTCTGTCTCTCTCTTTTGCTCCTATTCTCTCTCTCTCTCTCTCTCTCTCTCTCTCTCTCTCTCTCTCTCTCTCTCTCTCTCATTCTCATTCTCTTTCATTCTCTCTCTCTGTCTCATTCTGTCTCTCTCTCTTTCATTCTGTCTCTCTCTTTTGCTCCTATTCTCTCTCATTCTCTTTCATTCTCTCTCTCATTCTGTCTCTCTCTTTTGCTCCTATTCTCTCTCTCGCTCTCTCACTCAGATCAGAGGCTGGTGTATCACCCTAGGGTGCTCTGAGGTGGAAATGAATTGCAGTTACACTCATCTGCCCCCCACCTCCCTCCCTCCCTCCTCATTATTTAAATTTTTATGAGGACAATTTTTAATATCTCTCTCTCTCTCTCTCTCTCTCTCTCTCTCTCTCTCTCTCTCTCTCTCTCCCCCTCTCTCTCTCCCCCTCTCTCTCCCTTGCTCCTGAAGCGGTGGTCACAAGCAGCATGTGCCCAGCCTGCATTGTGTGTGTGTGTGTACATGTGTGTGTGTTTGTGTTGCTATTAATAGCGGAGATGTACAGTAGTTTGCTCACTGCCCCAGAGGAATTCCCCCCCCCCATCCCCATTCATCTACAGGAAGTTTCACCTCAAGCTTGTTGTTTAGTCATAGTATAATTAGGCACTGATGACCAACAACAACAGCAGCATCATCATTTCCTCTAAGTGGTTAGAGAAAGCACAGCGTACAATAACAGACAGCAAGACCACCGTAGTTGCAGGTTTAGCATCGCAGAGGTCGACTAAAAGACAGCTCAGCAGCTGTCCTGGGTTGTCTGATACTCGTGGTAGATAGCTGAGCTAGTTCAGCAAAGTGGGCTACAGACTGTTCAGATCAGACTGTTATCCTGCTAGCTAAGCTAATGCTAACCAGCTTCTCTCTCCTAAATTGGTTTAACATTTATCGGATGACTGTTTTGAGGAATTTCCAGAAATATCACGGTAATATTTTGAAATGGTATGACGATATAAAAAATGTGGATGTTCCCTAACCTTCCCAGAAACCCATCGCCACAAAAACGCACCATGGATGGCACCTGATTACCCATACAGAAATCTGAAAAATGGCTATATATGTATCTATGATTAAAGATTGGGCATATATTCCAAAGTATATATACATGCATATATGTATTTATCATATTTGACACATATGCATAATATATATATATATATATATATTATTTATGTTGATAGCTACATACATATATATATGCATCAATTATCTTATCATCATTTATATATGTCTTACGTTTTACTTTTGACATAATGTGAATCTGACAGCTGTTTTTTACATTATGTCAAAATTTCATTATGAATGGACCAATAGAAATGCTCTAAAATGTGTTGTATGATGGTATGAAAACATATTAAATACAATATCTGTATTAAAAAATAACTTTCAGTGCAAAAAAAAACAAAAAAGTGAATCATTTATTAATAAATACAAATATTTTATGTAAAAAAAATATTTTACCAGCTTTTTGTGTTTGCCGCTCTTAATGTTTCATGCCTTAAAGCAACATTACAAAATAAAAGTCTAGACTCTTTCTGGGCTTTTTTTTATATCAAAAATCGACCTCGGTTTTGGGACCTTTGGGTCTTTTATTTTTGTAAGTGGAATATTGGCAAAGATTCAAGTATTGAACTCTATTAGTGTATGTGTGTGTGTGTGTGTGTGTGTGTGTTCAGAGGAGAAGGAGAAAGATATCGATCTGAACTTGAGAGACAACTCTTCTGATCTCTGTTGGACACTGGATTCTCTCTCTCTCTCTTTTACACACACACACACACACACACACACACACACACACACACACACACACACACACGGGTGTAATCCACAGCCCAGAGTGTACCCATGGCAACCAGTATGATCCCAGGTCAAACCCCAGAGTGAATTAGTTGTTGAGGACCTTCTGACTCGACTGGAAACCAACAGAAACAGAGCAGTGGAATTAAAGAGGGGGCGAGAGACAGAGAGAGACAGAGAGAGAGAGAGATGTATAAAGAGGTACTGATATGAAAGGATGCTACACTCTTAGAAAGCAGGATTCTGTAACTGCTCATATTTTTGGTACTGTACACAACCATTTAAAGGGGTCTCTAAAGGACAGGAAGGAATTCAGGAAAAGGAAGGAAAGGAGGAAGAGGAATAAAAGAAGGGAATAAGGGAAGAAGAAAAAACAGCCAGGCCTAGTTTTGCTAGATCGCCAGACCACCATAGAATCGCCAATGGCATTTCAACAACGGGGAGTTTGGGACCAAAATTGTGGCATAAAATGATCTCTAGTAGGTTTCCTGTACCATTTCCTGTGACCCTGCCTGGTAGAGGTCACCAGCCCTGCCCTCAGAACCTTGTAGACCTAATATTTACTACTGTGTAGCTGTAAAGGGCCCAGGATCTCATCAACATGGCTTGTGACTAACCGGCACAATAGCGATGCTAACACAGCAGTAGCCACGCTGGGCAAGGCCGGCACAGTAGCGATACTTGGTGAGGCCGGCAGCCTGTGCAGTAGCAAGGCTAAGGATTGCTAGTGCCAAAGTAGCCATGCTGGGTGAGTCTGGTGGCCCGTGCAGTAGCGATGCTAACACCATGGTTAGCAGCAATGCTAGGTGAGGCTGGCAGCCGGGACAGTAGCAAGGCTTGCTAGTGCCACAGTAGTGATGCTGGGAGAGGCCATTGGCCTTCACCTACTACACCTACACCTAATTCTAACCTAATAATAGTCCACACCTAACACCACCTAACACCAACCCTAAACCCAACCAGTGTAAAAGGGTGTTCTTACCAAGTTTCCCTCCATAATTCCTGTTTCAGAAGGTCCATAACGGAGAACAGGGCCGATTCTCAGTCTGGACTCTTGTCTGTACTGGTGTTCCCGTGAACTTCCCATAAAACGTCATCAGTTGCAACCAAGTGCTGTCCCATTCAGAAGGTCCTCCCGTCCTCAGGGGGTTTCCACTTGCCAAGTCAGGACTGTCAAGCTCACCAGTCCGAACTTGGTGGACTTTCCTTGGTGGACTTTGGATTGTGGCTCTGCTGTTTTCTCAATTCTTCTTCTAGTACAGGCTGGGTTGTGTGTATTCAGCAAAACAGCGCCGCCAGTGGACAGGAGCTCCCTGGGACTCCCTAAATATCTTGGGGTGCACTTTAGCGGTATATGTAGGAACTTTTTGAGATCTTGTTGAAGGAGGACTGAATGAATAAACAAAGGGACTAGATCAGGAAATACAGCACCATTACATCCTGTCCTCTATAGATCAAACTGTAGTATGATTACAGTGACACATAAAAACCCCGTCCTGCTGTGGGATGGCGGTGAAGTGGGCTTAGAGTAATCGTGGGACCATCTAGAAGTTAGACTCCTTTCTGAAGAACCTTGCAGGAATCTGTTTAGGAGTAAGAGCTGCTCTGGACTTTCTAGCAATTTCCTGGTGCTTTCGTTTAATCTGATCTCATCCAGCAACTGAACTGCTGATCAAAAGATTCCTCAGATTAGTGTGTGTGTGTGTGTGTGTATATGTGTGTATGTGTGTGTGATAGGCCCTCTGCTTTAAAGCCTATGTCATTTTAAAGCCGTTTTAAAAAGCAGCTGCTTCAGCTTTACCGTACTGCATGTTTCTTTATGTAGCCGCCGCGCCGCTGCACTCCATGGTTTAACACGGCCGCTTTAGAAGCGCCGCTAACGAGAGCGCTATGAAAATAAAAGCAGAAGCACATGAGGCTGGAATGGATTCAGCCGGCCTGAGTGCTAGATGCTATCGCTGCTAAACGAGTGTAGGAATGGAAGCTAAAGCTGGTTAGAATTAGGCCTTTATTTCCCCAATGCAGGTTTTCATAGTTACACTCCTCTCTCTCTCTTTCTCTACCACTCACCATCCTCCCTTCTGTGTGTGTGTATCTGTGTGTGTGTGTGTGTGTGTCTCAAGTTCGACCCAACAATGCGTCCCATTGTGGAGGAGACTCTTATCCAAAGGCCATGTAACTCGCTCCATATCAAGTGCTTTTTCAAATCAGGCTTCATAGCCCTCACAGGCAAGAAGACACACACACACACTTACTGGTATTCCTGCCTTTGTGGGGTGTCCCCATGCTTTTCCAAGACTGAAAGCTTCTAACACCGAACTGGTCCTCGACCTGCTAAAGGTCAGCTTTGGCCACTTACGCTGCAAAGTGTTGCAATTTTTGATGACCTTCTAATGAGCGGCTTAACGTCCCCAAAAATCCCAACGCTCAACTTCATCGACTTGGGAACATCTGGTCTTCCACTAAGAGGTGACCTCACTTCACGTGGCCTTCAGAACCCTTGAGTGATAATCAATTAATGTAAATCTGGAAAAATGAGGGGGAAGATTGAAATGGTTGAGAAGGGAAAGAGAAGGAAGAAGGAAAAATGGAAAAAGAAGGAAGGATTATGGGGGACAAAGGGATGAAGAAAAGTAAAGGGAGGGGAGGACAGAAAGATGAGAGAGGGAAGAAGGAAGGAAGAACAAAGAAAGAGAACAAAGGTGGGCTGAGGGAAGGACAGAAAAGAAAAAGGGGGATGAAGAAAGACAGCGAGGGAAAGAAAAGGACAGCAGGACAGCAGGAAAGGTCAAGGGCAGGAAGAAAGAAACAGGACAGTTAGAAAAGACAAGGAGAGGAGAAATGGAAGGATAGGAGACAAGAAAAGAGAGGAAGAAAAGGACAGAAGAAGGGACTGAAAGAAGAAAGGAAAACACGGAAAAGGACAAAATTAGGGAAAAGACGAAGGAAGACGGGAGGAAGGAAGGAAGAAAGAAGGGGAGAATAAAAGGAAGAAAGGGAGAGATTAAAAAGGACTGAGGTAAGGACCGAAGGAAGAAAGGAAAAGGAGAGATGGAAGGAAGGGACGACGAAGAAAGATCAAATGAGAGACGGAAAAGGACGGAAGAATGAAGCACAAAAAAGACGAAAAAGAGGACAGGAAAAGGATGAAATTAAGGAAAAGAAAGAGGAAGAGGGGAGGATATGAGACGAAAAAGAGAGGAAGAAAAGGACAGAAGGAAGAAAGGAAAAGGTGGCAGAGATGGAAGGAAGGGAGGACAAAGAAAGATCAAAGGAGACACGGAAAAAGACAAGACAATGTTAGACTGAGGAAAGGAAGGTAAAGGTAAAGGACGAAATTAAGGAAAATAAAGAGGAAGAGGGGAGGATAGGAGACGAGAAAATAGAGGAAGAAAAGGACAGAAGGAAGGGAGGGCAAAGAAAAATCATGGGAGACACGGAAAAGGACGAAACTAAGGAAAAGAAGGAGGACAACGGGAGGAAGGGATGAGGAAGAAAGAGGGGGAGAATAAAAGGATGGGTTTAAGAGCAGAAGGAGATGAAGGATGAAAGAAGAAAGGGATGCAGAAAAGAGAGAGACGGAGGAGGAAAGACGGGGAGGATGAAGACAGATCAAGGAAGGGACAAAAAAAGGACGTAAGGGAAGGAAGTTAGGAGCAACAGGGGGAAGTGTCAAGAAAGACAACGGCAGACAAGGACAGAAGACAGAAGGGACATACTCTGGATTCCTTCTCGGTTGCTCACTTTCACCCTTCCCTGCCACGGACCTCGACCGGATCATCGCCTCGGATGACAAGCTCTTCCCGGTCGACAGACGTCCCCCTTTTTCTATCCCTTCTCGTTCTACTCCACGACTGAGGCTGGTGGTCTCTGTCCCAGTCGCTCATGCTTCTCAAATTTGTCACATGATGCTAAATTTTATGCATAAATGTTTTCCGGGAAAAAACAATCCGGAACATTTCTGGACTTTCCTGGACTTTTTTTAATGGTTTATCGTAAAGAAATACTGTATGGAAACATGGCTAGTGAGTGAGTGGGCGAGTGAGTGAGAGATTGAGAGTGAGTGTGATTAAAGACACTACTACACCTTCACGTCTCCTTCCCTTTGCTTCCATGCCGTCTGTTTATTTTGGTTTTCTCCGGGCGATTCTTCATCATTTCTGTTATGTCTCTGTGTCTCTCTCTCTCTCTCTCTCTCTCTCTCTCTGTGTAAACAGGCAGGCTCTGTGACCACATTGCTCCTGATAACATCTTTCTTTTCTTCCACCATCCCACTCTCTCTCTCTGTCCCCCTCTCTCTCCCTCTCTCTCTCTCCACACAGGCGTCGCATTGTTCTCCTGTCCTCCTCTCACACTCGTCTGTCGCTGCGCTCCGCCTCCCCTCCATCCCGGCCCTCTACCTGGTGTGAAAGAAAAGGGGGATGAGAGAGAGAGAATCTCCCTTTCAGGTGTTTCATAGTGTGCTCCTGAACACACACACACACACACACACATGCACACACTCGCACAGTGTTGATATGGGGGCTAGCTGATGGACAGTTTTCTGCCCAAAGAGAATTTAACCCATAATTGTCCAGAAAACTGGACGGAGGTCAGGCTGTTATCCAGAGACTACACTATAACCAAGTCACACCTTCACCCCCTCCCCCCCTCTAGGCCAACAGGCCTTGGGTTCCTTGTTGGCCGCACATATGGATGCCCACCAGGGTCAGTGATGGGTTCAGGAGGGGTTTCCCATCTGGGCCGTACACTGCACATGAGGTCTAGATGGAACCCATGTGAGATTATGGTGGGCTGGAATGATGGGGCTCAACTGGGTCCCAGTAACAACACATACAGTACAAACCCACTCATGACCGTGTTGGCTGGGACTACCTGCCTAATAGTGAGTGGGTCCCCTTTGTGCCGCCACAACTACAGATCTGACCATTAGAGGCATGGACTCCACAAGAGCTCTGAAGGTGTCCTGTGTCCCGTAAGTAAGCATCAATGAACCGTAGGCACCCATCACCCTGTCACCGGTTGCCCTTCCTTTGAGCACCTTTGGTAGGTACTGACCAGGAACACCCCACAAGACCTGCCTGACGTTTTGGAGAAGATCTGACCCAGTCGTCGTCTAGAACATCACAGTTTGGTTCTTGTGAAAGTGGCTTATATTCTTATGCTTGCCCGTTTTCCACCTTCAAGAACTGACCTGCGTTCACCTGCTGCCTAATATGTCGATCCCATCCCTTTGACAGACATAGCCACAGCAGATGGAGATAATCAGTGGTGCTTCACCGCTCAGTGGTGCTAATGTTATGGCTGTTCGTTCGAGTCTTCAGATAAATGGATGGTGGGCAGTTGGTAGCTGCTCAGACGTACTGTCTGTATGCTTGGCTGCAGCCAGTAGACAACAGCCTTTCAGTCTGCTGAGCGTTTGAGGTATAGACCAAGTAGAGGACTAGTGAAGACTTCACGTCTGAAGATGAAATCAGTACGAACGGCAGTTAGAACCGTTCCAGAGCAGCGCAGAATCAATAAGGTGGAACATCTTGGAAAAGGAAAAGAAGTAGCAGGTCATTAGAGGAAGATCACGGCAGCCGAAAGAAAATCATTACAGCTGTGAAGTAAAAAAAAAACTCCAAATAACAGCCAAAGCAATAACAGACCATCTGCAGGGAGCAGAGGTGAAATCACCACCATTCACAATTCATAGCGGAGGAGAACAACAAGAGAAAAGATACGAACATCAATACAAGGACAGAATACAAGAACTTCGCCAATAGTCAAGAAGAAACCGGGAAAAACGGGCAGTTTTGTTATGGAGTTTAATGGCCAGATAAAAGTGAAAGGAGCTGAGAAAGAGAGACCAATTACTAGGTTTACACGCTCCCAGTAGCCTGACTAAGATCTGTAACTATGAAGCCAAGGACACTATAAATGGACCACTCGCCTAAATGTCTTGGATGTCTGGGTCTTTTTCTAATAGCATCCATTTATAGAGTGGAGAGTCCTTCCTTTCTCTTTATAGTTCGTTTCAATACATTGTTTTTTTTCCTCCCCAATTTTAGCCAATTACCCAACCCACTCACTACTACTCTCCCCCTATCACATGTAATGCTCTAAGGACAGAGGACAGACACATGCCTCCTCCAAAAACCAGCCACTGCCTCTTTTTTTTGGAACTGCAACCGATGCAACGTCACAGGGCAACCAACGCGCTCTGAGGAAAGCACCAGGTACCCAGCTCTGATGCCTCGGCCAGCATCGCACTGAAGTGATGTGGAGAGAGAGGGAGAGAGAGAGAGAGAGAGAGAAAGAGAGAGAGAAAGAGAGAGAGAGAGAGAGAGAGAGAGAGAACCATCAACCCACCCCTGAGAGAGCAAGGCCAGTTGTGCTCACTCAGGCTCCGGCTCCTGATGGCAAGCAGCTTGGCCTGGGATTCGAACCCTCCAAAGTGCTCCTCCAAATGTTGGTCAGCACTTTGACTCCTTATAGCTTTATAACACTGGTTCCGCAGAGTTTAGCTGACAAAGATGTGCAAATGCACACACACAGCTTTTCTAGTCACTGTAGAGAAGTACAAGCAATAGAATAGGACATTAAGCTTTTGGCACCATGCTGCCTAATGCCAGGTGTGGGCTATAGAGGGATATAAAGCCCCCCCAGTATTGAGCTGTGGAGCAGTGGAAGAACTGCTGTGTTCTCTGGAATGATGGGCATGGTCTGAACTAGCGAAAAGCAGGATAAGCCCCTTTTTTAATACCCTCCTTCTTTCGGAAGAAACATTTCATGAGCAGGTGTCCCAATACTTTTGTCCAAGTTTTGTAGGCGTTAAGGAAGGTCATTTTTTTCCAGTCTGTCAGATCCCTAACGTTATGCGTTTATCGACACGTTCCTAACTTTCAATGGAGGTCAGTGTGAGGTCATTTTGGAGCCTTTCTATTGGTTCGCTCGCTGGCCCTTCAGGTAGGGTATCTGCCTACTTTTTTCAGGAAGTGTTCAGTTGAATGTGATCTGCCTGAAGGGAATCTAGAGCCTAATTTTAAACCTGAGCCACAGTATGAGCTCTGTACCATACAAACATGAACACACACGCATCACCGGGAATTAATGCCTGAATGGTTGAACAGCAAGTCATGATAGAGGATCAGCAGAAATCCTCCAAAAGCTGTCGCTGACTCACAGATCATTCCTGGGGAGATTTTGACGTGGTGCAACAGAAAGCATCATGGCTTTTTCACGCCGCGGCGTGTATCCATGGCATCAAGGATGTCACACACCAGGCTAAGGAGTCTAAGCCTCACTGGGGTTAACCAGCATAACCCAGCTGGCTTGGGCTGGAGCAATCTGGGATTAGCGAAATATTTACCTAGAGAATCATCTGGTTTTAATCCAGTGGCTCTTGCAGTACACAGACGCACCCTGATGATCCAACTTGTCGCTAACTCTGGTTAAACACAAAGGCGAGAGGCTAATCTAATAATTTATATGTATGTATGCAAAGACAGAGTGTCTCCATTATGACAGCGCAAACGAACGGGGACATTCATTTAGCAACGTCCTGCTGTCTGTTTTAGTCACGCATGAAGAAATACTTGAAATAAGAGTCATTCAAGAGGATGCGTGTGTGTGTGTGTGGTGGATGCTGATAGGATGAGGGTGATAGAGGGCAGCCAGCATTCATTGTATCCGTCTAAGGAGGTCTTCAATAAGATCTCATGACCATGTGTGAATGTGTGTGTAGATGAGTCTGTAGATTTGATTTAGTCCTCCAATCAAATAAAAGGATACGGAAGGTCATGGGTTCAAATCCCGAGCTTCACTGGGTGTTTCAGGTTGTGCCATTGGAAAATTGTGGTGCTGTTGTGTTGGCCGCTCTAAAATTGGGCAAAATGACCAAATTCTCTTTCCAACTGGATCAATAAAGTAGAACTTAGACCACTGGTCTCAACCCCGGTCCTAAAGGACCACCTGCCATGTTCCCAACACACCGGATCCAGCTAATCAACAAGCCCAGCCTGAAACTGCTACACTTTGCAGGCCTAAGTCAAGGTGTTTTCACACTTATCCCAAATACACAAGTTCATGGCATCTCACCACGCAGGAACAAGGAGCCGTTCTCCTAGAAGAAGGTTTTTACATGCAGCCACATGACAAAATGAACCAATCACGCAACCCCACACAGTAATGCATTTGTGCTGCTACTTCGTTTAAGCTTTGTTAGCTAACAAGCTAAAAGGTCGTATGAACTCCAAAGACATGCTATGACAAACTGTGAACTGTATCTTATGTGGGGTGGCAAGCAGCCTAGTAGTAAAAGTGCTGAGCCAGCAGACAGAAGGTTATAGGTTCAAATCCCAAGGCTGACCTTACTGAAGCAGTCACTGTAAAACTACAACACACAGTAACACACACCTCGTCGTGATGCTCGTTGCTATCTTACACCCTGCCAACAGTCTATTGTCACGCCTTCCTCCTGTGTCGTTTAAACAGCAGCGCTGCTTGTGAATGTATCTACGCTGACGGCCATGGTGGTCTCAAAATGAGGGGTGTTCAGGTAAATTTCTGGTGTATTGCTGTCTGTCTCAGCAACAGAAAACACAGGAGGAGCTCCACTGACTGAAAACAGTCTAGTCAGACGTTCGTTTGTTGCTATCTCGGTAATGAATTGTCAACACAGGCGCGTGCAGCTTGACGCTCGTACACCCCCCCACGCTTTACACTACTGAAATATCAATCCGCCAAGGTCAGTCTGACCGCACCTGGCTCTTAAAGGGAGCGGCGAGAGACACGCTGATTTGTTTATTACTTCACGTTACGCCCAAAAACACACCCATGATTCATTAACAGACTCAGTACATGACTTTTAAGCGTTTCGAGCCTTTACATGAGATTAGCTGGAATATGTGAACATGCACCACTGGCTAATTGTTGTGGCAATCTGTGAATTCCAAAAAGAAAACAACCATGAAATCTGATCTGACTGGTCAAAATGGGCTTCATGTCCAGAAATCCAGATTTTCCAGATGTTAAAACCAACAAACCTAGCTTGACTCCATGGCTTGATTTGTTTAGGACCGTTCAGATAGCAGAAAATCTGTTCTACTGTCGAAAAAAAAAGTGGATTTTTGACGGATGCTATGACTACACCTGGCCAGTGGTTGTTTCTCAAGCATTTATGGCTGTTCCTACTGGTTCCTAGTCCATGAGAAAGCTGTAAAATTAGTACGATTTAACAAGAAGATTAAGTTCAACAAGGCCTGAAGGATTTTCTGAAAAAAAAAAAAAATCTGCCAATAGAAATCCCTTAATTTTTCATCGCTGAATGCTAAAATAAGTCTGGAACTGCCGCTGACTCATCTGCCTTTCTTTCACAAGACTTGTCAAAACATGTCCAATCAGTGTTTTTCCTTTCAAACCCCAGGAGCATTTTTCGCCCCCCACCACCAAGGCCTGGTAACAGCAGCTATTCACATGTTCTGCACCGTCTACGGTTTAGCCGCAGCGGGTTCGGAGAGCAAGGGCACTGAATTGACGAGTGCGTGACTGACAGCTCTGAGATTCTCCGCTGACACAGTGAGGTGACAGAGGGCGGAGCCATCCATTGTGACACGCCTCCTGAGGGCTCATCGATAACGTTGATTGACAGTGCCAAGTGAGCAGCCGAGCGAGCTCTCTCGAGCTTTGGCTACGTGTCAGTCAAGACGATGGATTGGGAATGAGGCTGCTGTGTGAGCGGAACTACAGAGCACTAGAAAGGGGCTGGTACCGCCATTAGCAAATGCTAACTAGCGGTGTTAGCATGTAGGACGCTTCAGCTTCAGAAGTGTTGGGCTTTATTTGGTGCCGGTTGAAAGCACTGTGAGAGATCACTAGAGAGAAACACTACAGAGCTCTACAGTAAGCTAGCTGTTGAAGGTTCAGTAGAGTCAGCAGATCTAGGCTGAATTAGCCGTTAGATAATGCTAAAGGCCTCTTATAGAGACGCTGCAGTAGATTGGGGTTGAGACCTGAGCGTATCCAGCTCAGTTCGTTAGCTGTGTGCAGTACACCAGGCTAATGCAGCTTTAGCTTACATTTACACCTACACTGAAGGCATTTAGCAGACGCTAGACGCTTCTCCAGAGCGACGTAGCTTCAGCGTTTACTCTGAAAATACCACAATACTCGGCACTACACTCTGCACACTAAGTACTCTCGGAAGAGGAGGGTCTTCAGTCGGCATTGGAAGCCGTTCAGACCCCCAGGGGAAGTTCGTTCCACTACTTCGGGGCCCAGACAGAAAAAAGCCTGGACGCTTGTCTTCCCTGGATCTTTAAGGATGGCGGGTCGAGCCGAGCCGTACTCGAAGCTGGAAGGGCTCTCGTTACGGATCGCCATCAAGGACGGAGGGCTGGTCAAGTCTTGGCTTTGTAGGTCATGGTTCTGCATCTGCGGGCAGATATAAATTTGGACACATCCACAAACAAGGTGGATATTGACCCCGAAAATGGCCTATGGTCCGCTGGTGGGCCGAAAATGTTAGTACAACCTTCTCTTATCAAAAATAGCCCCGCCAGTTCATGATGCACCTTGTGTAATAAGCCTTTCTGCGTTAAGGGGTTAAGTAGGGACACTCTAAACCTCTAAACTCTCACAGTTAGACAATAAGAGGTTCATAAAGAGTGTTTTTCAAGCCTAAATTGTAGAAATTGTGCACATCTTCATGTTTGTCTGTTTGTATTTGGTTCAGAAAATCAGTTCTTGGATATGAAATCCATTTGGGAGCAAATTAGAAACTGACACCTCGCTGTGAAACAAGAGAAACGTGATAAAAGTCCTGCCTACGGCTGGATTCCTAAAATATCTTGACGAGGCTTTACGGATTTTTATTTTTTCCCGTATTTTTCTTGACTTGAAGTGGTTGAAACGGCTCTGTGTTTGCCTCGTCGTTGCGTTGACGCTTCTTATAATCCTGAATTTCGAATGCACAGTCACTTGATGTGTCAGGAGAATTGAGTCACAGTTCACACATTTAAACACACACACACACACACACATATACATACACACCCAGACCGAAACGTGTGGCCGCACACCCAACAGGGAGCACACACCCACGTTCACAAACACACCAGCAGCACACCTCAACATAAAGGCAAGTGTGCTCGCACACTGTCCAATTGTCCCGTGCTGAGAGGGTGGGGCCCCTTATGTGAGTACGAGTGTGAGTATGTGTGTGTGTTTTGTCTGTGTGTCCAGGTGTACAGTGGCGGTCAAACAGGCTCGGGAGAATTCAGACAGGGTAGAAACTCAGACGGTGTTTGTAAATAAGGACAGAAACGTGGTCTCGGGGAAGGCGAGGTGTGGAGTCTTCTTGGGTTCCTCACAGAAACCCAACACTGTTTGGGCAACACCCTGGGCTTAATACGGCTTTTTGGCGCAGTTGCGAAGTCCAACATGGGCCTTTCACAAAAAATTCACAGAGAAATTGAACCCTGTCCCCAGAAAGACAAAATAATTGGGATAAGAGCTTATGGACATGTGAAGAAACCAAGCTTTTCCAGCATTGGGGAAATAAAATCCTAGAAGTTTCAGGAGAACTGGGATTGCTGTGAGTCACTGGGAAGATTAATCCCAATTAAGGCCTAAGCATTTATGGCCTAACAATAAAAAAAAAGTAAGCATTGTCAAGACACACCCAAAGAATCATACACTACGTGTCCAAATGTTTGTGGACACCCCTCCAAGGTGCACCCATTGCTGACACAGCTTGCCTAGTCCCTGTAGAGAATTACTGCCAATAGAATAGTACTCACTGGAGCAGATAAACATGAACGTATTTAGAACCCCCCCCCCCCCCCCAAACATACATACTCACACTCACATCACCCTGCAGCATAGAGCTGTGGACCAGTGGAAATGAGTTCCCTGGAATGATAAAAAAGGTGCTTCATGCAGTACTTCTGGGTTGAGTTGGGAATAAGGTGCAGTGGTGATCATGTCAACCAAATCCTCACTGCAATGTTCCTCCAAAATCTAGCAGAAAGCCTTCCCTTCCCTGGATACAGTTACTCCAACAAAAGCAAGGTAAGCTCTGTTTAAAAGCCTTGATTTCTGAAGAAACAGTGAATAAGCAGGCGTCCCAATACTTTTGTCCATACAGTGTCCCTGCCTTGATTTTACCTCTATGAAAAACATTGGCTAAGACAGAAAGTATCTGCCCTCAGATCACCAGACCTGTCCAAGTGTGTCTCACTGGTTGCTTCATTTTAAAACCAGGCACATTTGGTCCGCCGAAGCCTCGGCCCCTGCAGAGACTGTATCCACTCCAGCACTTGCACAACACCACCAGGTTCCGGTCTTTGGTAAGATGAGGATGACCTCATTGAGGTGTTGTGCAGGTTGAAACAAATACAGTAGTATCAGGACACCGAATAATGCACTTAAAATCTGACCTGATCAAAAAGTAGCCAGATTATGGTCACCATTCACCAAGGGCAGAAGGGGCCCCGTCCTGGCCCGGGAGATCTTCCACCCGGGAGGGTTTGGATCCAACACGTCTGGCTCTGATATTCAGATGCTTTTGAAGGCCTTCGTTACCTGGGTAAGGTGTGTTAGACCAGGGCAGGAGATCTATGACCAGCAAAGAACCACCCCAGCCAACAGCCCACGTAGGGCCTGTATGGGCAGCCCAACTCGGAACCAGAAAGTTTTGTCCACGTGTTCCATGTTGACCCCACATTTGGATGTCCACCAGGGTCAGTGATGGGACCAGGAGGGGTTATAAGCATGAGCCCCTTCAGGCCTGGATGGGACCCATGTGAGATTAAGGTTGGTCTGTAATGATTTGGAATTTGGAAATTTGGTAATTTGGAAAGCCCAACTAGGCCCACATGCCCACCTGGAACCCACCTAGCCCACTCATGTGAGCTCCACATTAGCATGTTGACTCTTTCCAATCAGCTTCAAGCCACACTGTCATTGTACTGGACAAGACTCCAGTTTAGAAAGCCAGGTTTCAAACCCCTGGTACAGCACCCCTGAAGGGGAGAGTATCAAGTGGTTCTAACAGTGTCGTCTTAGCGGATATGGGTATTGAACCCACAACCATGTGATCGATGTCCCAGCGTTCCAACCAAGGAGGCTCAGCCCCATGAAAAACTATTACTCTAGGCCAACCAACTCTAACAATTCTGCCAGAATATTAAATTAGAGCATTTTTAGGACCCCTGTCAATCACAGGCCCTTAGAATCGTCTTAACTTGGTCGGTCAGTGTAGTGGATAACAACACTGCCTTTCCCATGTCTGAGTTAGGAACCGATTCCCTGGCACTCCGCACTACACCAATAAGATTTCCCGCACTTTCGTCATGGGTCCTGAGTTTGTCGCGTCGTGACTGATGCAAGAGGACACACTGAGATCCGATTTGAGCGTCCAGAGCGTCCAGACTGAGACCAATCCAATTCTAATCGCATTTCAGTCCACTTCCAAATGTGGCGTTTGGATCCACTCTCGGATTTCAAGGGGTTTTTGGCTGTCCGGACTATCAACAGTCAGTCCGGAGACTGTAGCCTAACGTAGCCTAAGAGACAACTGGACTAACGATGAAGTAAATAGGATAAATAGGGCTTCTAGGAGAAACATGGGTTGAAGCAGACTCTGTGAGCAACACAGTGCCCCGCTGTCTGGGCCCACAGTTCAGCCGTCTAAACGGAGCTCGTTTAAAGCATATCATCTGACCATATTAACATAAGATATTCTCTGGACGCCGAGTTCTAGAGCAGCGAGCTCGCAGGGTCAGTCCCGGCAGGAGCCAACCTAACGCGGGAAGCTTTCAAGCTGCACATTTATCATGCCTTCAGTTTGATATTCCGCTATTTTTTCTGCTCCACTAGGGGATAGAGGAGGAACAAAGGCTTCTGCGGGAGGAGGCGGAACTCCACAATAAACCATGGGCAGAGAAATGGCACAGATAACTTTCGAGGAAGCCCCTGGAGACCGGCTCTCTCTTTTTCATTCCAGTTTTTTTTTTATTTCCCGTGACAGTTTTAGCAAACTGTTTATCCCCCATTTTTAAGAATTCATTGCTGTTGATATGAAGCCTAGTAGAGAGGCTTGGAGAACCGGCGAGAACCTGCGAGAACCTGCGGCCACACAAAACAGGATTTCCGGGGCAGATGGAAGTGGAAGATGCCGCATCCTAGCGTTTGGAAGGCTGTTTTCCTTTTTTGCGTCTGGAAAAGAAATTCTATTAAACGCTCCCGAAAGGCCCCATTCCGCCCGCAACGTGTCATTTGCGGCTTCCCTGGAAGAACGGCGGAGGTAGGTAAGAAGAGGCTTCAAAGCGAGCAAGGAGATAGATCAGAATTTGATGAGAAAGTGGGATTGCGCGCAGCAGATGATGATGATTCTCTGCAACCGCACAGACACACATACACTCCTCCATGCCACAACAAAGATGAATAGAGAGCAAAACTCAGCACGCCTCCAGAGAAGTAAATGTTTTTCCACTGTCACCCCTCTGCGCGAGGATCTTCAGATAAACTCGGAGAGAGCGGGGGAGAAACTCGAGTATTAATTCCTCACTTCTCCTGCAGATTTCTGCTTCCCCTCAAAGCCCTCGTCTTCGACATCAAACACCGGCAGGCCGAGAAGCATGCGCGTTGCGTCCACCGACTGCAGGCTGCATTCGAACGAGGCCATTCAAACGCACTGTGTGAAATGCGAGCCCGCGAAAAATAACCGTGGCCATCCACCGGATCATTTTCCTGGAGATAAAACAACCGGAGATGGTATGAAGAGCAGATCGGCACTGCGAAGGAATGTTTTCATATGCAGATTCGGCTCTTTTCCTCCCCCCTACACACACTTGTCAGTGTTCTAACTAAACCCCATTGTTACAGTAACCACATCTTGACCAAATAAAGAGCTAATATTAACATATCCAGTTTCTATCTCCTGTGAGTTCCATTTATTTACATTTGCCTCGCAATTTTACCGGGGCCGGATAATACTGTACTGCTGTGCGGCGCTTTAAATATAAGCTGACAGTTGGGCGAAAAATCACATTTGCACGATTCCTCCCCATATCCCAAATGTAGTCAGTCAGACAGTGGAAGACGTGGTTGGAGGCTGACGCTTGCTTCCTAGGTTTTACCCCTACAGAAATCTGATATATGGCATCTATATAGATTTCAAACATATGACATATGTTATCCTTACAATATATGGAACTCCCTTCATATCCAACATATATGTGTAGTATTTGGAAATTAGACATTTCCAAATATGTATGGCTGTATAACATACAAACATATATATGTGTGTAGAAGAATTTATATGTATTATTATCTGTTAATCAGAAATGTATTAAAATACGATCCATATATACTTGCATATATATACAACAAATATCATGTATAACATGTATTTGGTATATATAAAATATGTACTAATCGTTATATGACCATACACCGGTACAAAAAGTGAAATACTCTACAAAGCTAATATAAAAGATATATGGCTACATATGACCATATATCAGAGTTCTGTATGGGTACAGAGCTAAAAGGATAATAATGTAGCTGGCTAGTCATGATATATGGCTAAATATGACCATATATCAGATTACTGTATAGGTATAAAGTGTAATTAGCTTTAAACATAATAATATAGCTAGCTATATGACCAGATATCAGATTTCTATATAGGTACACACAATGTAATGAGCTACAAAGCTAATAATGTAGCTAGCAAGTCATGATGTATGGCTATATATGACCTGATATTAGACTTCTGTATAGGTATAAAGTGTAATAAGCTTCAAAGATAATAATACAGCTAGCTATATGACCAGATATCAGATTTCTGTATAGGTATAAAGTGTAATAAGCTTCAAAGATAATAATACAGCTAGCTATATGACCAGATATCAGATTTCTATGTAGGTACACACAATGTAATGAGCTACAAAGCTAATAATGTAGCTAGCAAGTCATGATGTATGGCTAAATATGACCATATATCAGATATCAGGTATTGGTATAGAATGTAATAAGCTTCAAAGATAATAATAAAGCTAGCTATATGACCAGATATCAGATTTCCTTATGGGTATGAAAAGTAAAAAAAGCTACATATATATATATATATATATATATATATATATATATATATATATCAGATTTCTGTATAGGTGAATGAATAATCACTCAAACAAGACTTGTTCATCTGGTTTTTCGGGGGAGATTCGACATGAATATTTTACATAACTAAACAGGTTGAAGTAGAATATGCTCTTGGCTGTTGGACTCGTATTCTCAAAGCAACACTGTCCAACCAATTTTGACAACAGTCAGACAGGCATTTCATGTTCCTGGTAGGTCAAGCTAACATACAGCTCAAACATGGTGGAGGTAGTTTCACACACTGTTATAACTGAACCTACTAAGTCTGAAGTTTGCTTCTTTAATGTCACAACGGAGATAGAAAGATAAGCTACACCAGGGCTAATAGTGTAGCTAGCAGGGCATTAAAGCTCGTAACACCTAGTAGCCTCTGGTTAGCTCGAGCATGGTCCTTGCCTGAATCATCAGTCCAACGGACTTGTTTATCTAGTTTATCTGGAGAGATTAAACATGGATGTCTTACACAGGTTAAAGTAGATCATGCTCTTGTTTATCTTCTCATATTCAGATAGATATTTTTCAGTGTTCACCCTAAAGACTGTTTTAGCACCATGAAAAAAATATGTTCCTGGTAAATCAGGCTAAAGTACAGTTTAAACATGGTGGAGGTAGTTTTACACAGTTACAACTAAGCCTCTTAGGAGAAACAATTACAGCCCATTTCCCACACATAGGTGAACTATAGAACTACTAACTTATCATGTTAATATTGCCAGTGTCTGTTTATGTAGATGTCTATTAAATTTAGTTGAATTTAAGGTAACATTCTGTTAAACCTGTTTAAAACTTCAACCCAAAACCTAAACCTAACCCTTAACACAGACCTATTGAGAATCAACAGCACCTATAGTACATTTTAATTATTATTCTATTTTCAATTTATATAGGGGGGATTAAATATTGTGAGCTGTTTCTCTTAGGAGGCATAACTGAAACAGTGCTTGAAACTACCACCACCATGTTTGAACTGTACTGTTATTTAAAACCTAAACCTAACCCTAAACTCAAACCTGTTGAGATCCAAAAGATAGTTTGCTAACAATTTCAACACAGAAAAAAATATAAATGTAAAACTATATAAATGCAAAAATGTCAATGCAAAAATATGTCAATGCAAAAATATATAAATGTAAAAATATAAATGTAAAAATATAGCAACATAAAAAATATAAAATGTAAAAATATAACAATGTAAAGCTATATCAATGTAAAATATATAAATATAGAAATATACCAATGTAAAAATATATAATTGCAAAAATTTATCAATGTAAAATATACAAATGTAAAAATGTATCAACGCAAAAATATCAATGTAAAAATATATAAATTTAAAACTATATCAGTATAAAATATATAAATGTAAAAATATACCAATGTAAAAATATATAAACGCAAAAATTTATCAATGTAAAAATATATAAATTGAAAACTATATCAGTGTAAAATATATAAATGTAAAAAATATATCAATGTCAAAATATATATAAATGTAAAAATATATCAATGTAAAAATACATCAATGTAAATAAATATAAGTGTGGCCTTTACTTCTAACAGAAACTGAAAAAGAAAGCAAGCAAGACGAAAAAGTTCCATAGGAAAAAACATTTTATTGAAAATCATTTTCAGTTTGTAACAGACTGGTGGAATGTGTGTCATTTTGAACTCTTTCATGGCCTGACCAGCTCTTACTGCACGGGAAGGGGTGGAGCTACAGCCACTGGGGAAACCATAGCAACAGACAGACAAATGGCGCAAATGGGAGGAGTTAAAAAGGGGGTTAAAAAAAAAAAGAGAGATAAACTGAACCATAATACTGAATTTTGGGTACAAACTGGATAGAAGTCAAACTCAAACCGAACTGAAAAAACAACAACAAAATAAACAAAAAACAAACAAACAAAAAAATGAAATGAAGATCTAATTAAATAAATATCTAAGGTACACACGTATGGCACAAATATGCAGCAGTCAGTTTGGCAACTCTCTTCTTTCGCTAGATTTCCTTTTCTTTTGAACTCTTTTCCTCTCTTTTAAACCAAATCACCATGGAAACAGTGCAAAAGGGGTGGGTGGTAGGGAAGGGTTCGAGGACTTCTGACGAGCGCTAGCTAAAATACATAGCAAAAAATTCCAATTTTATACAAAACATCTGACTTTAAGAGTTTATAAAAATGTTTTATTGGGTTGGTCGTCGATATTTACACAAGCTATTTACCAAAAAAGTCGTAATTATTTTATAGTCGTTATTTTTCTCCCACTGAAGTGTATCTTTTTTTTTTTTATTTTCCCGTCATTTTTCTTCACTTTCCTAAAAACGTGTGAATAAGGCTATTGTAACAACCCGGGATCCATATACAATACAAACATGAATGTATTTACAGCTTCTTGCCTACAGATGTACGGTGCAAAAAATTACTGAGTCCTCGGAACTCGGGATGACGATACGAGCAAGGCATTTTACAGTAAGCCCGAAGAGGAGTGCTTTCGGCTAGCGTCCCGCCAAGCATTCCGGCACCATTGGAACCAGGTTGCGCGTTTCAAACCCAGTGCCACCAAAGAACAACCTGAACTTGAACCTCGACCAAGAGCGTTAAACGGGAGGAATGCTTCGCGGCGCGCTAGCTTGGGAACGCGTCTTCGGATTCAAAGAAACTAAGAAGATTGTCATATTTCTTGCCCATATAGGACAGCAACCAAACAGTGACGTGTATGTGTGTTCTGTAGTGTGTGTGTCAACTACTTGGAATAAACTGCTTGAGTTGAGTGTGTATTCACAGTTAACCTCATACCAACTGCATAAAGTTAAAAAAAGGACTAAAAAATAAAATAAAATAAAAAAAAAAACTACTTAAAAAAAAAAAAAAGCAAACACAGCGGGATTGTGATGTTTTGCTTGCGTCGTATTGTTTCGGTAATTTTTTTTTTCACTCATTTCAGTGGTTAAGAACACTTTTCCATAGGTGTATTTCATTTTTTTTCTCTCTCTCAATTATAAAAAAATAAATAAAAATTGCATATTTTGCTTATTTTTGGCCTCTTACAGAGGCACAAAACCTCAGATCACACAAGGCTTGGCTTCTTGGCGAGATTCGACGATCTCCATGAACGGATGAAAACGAAACAATGATACGTGACCGCGGCGGCCCACCGCCCACCGCGCACCGCGAAGCCCCCCGCCCACCGCTGTGGAACGATGAGCGGAAGTCGATGAGAGAAATAGGAAACGGAGCTTGTCCGTGGGGTGGACTTCACGTGGACGACCACACACACCATCACGCCGGAGAGGCTTGACCAGAGGAGGTTTCTCATGGGAGTTGAGAAGGATGCGTGTTAAAGAGGGAGAGGGTCGTGGGAATTAACCCAGCGTGACCCTGTGGGAGCAGCTCTGAACTCAACTTGGCGACTTCCTGCTCTTTGGACTGCTTGTGTACTCTAGGAAAAACAAAGGGTTCCTGAACAGGTTCTTGGCTCAGACCGACTGTTTGATGAAGAAGTCTGGAACCGGTACGTCGTGTGGATACCCTTGAATGGTTAGAAGGTACTTCAGGGAACCAAAAGTGGGTTGCCTATGGAAGAGGTCTTCAAATCCAGACCTTGAATCGTGTCCCAATTGCTGGATTTTGTGATGACTGGTAAGTACTAGACAATCCAGGACCAAAAACTGCACTCAAGGTCCAGAATTGTAGACCTAGGGTCTATGGCAGAGGTCTTTGGACCTGGATTCAATGGTTCCTGTTAAGTATAACAACAGATGGCCAGTCAGTCACAAAATCCAGGGCCGAAAGCTGAAATCAAGGATTTATGTTCCAGATCTTCAGCTCTAAAAAAAGTCAGAGGTTTCGAGGAACCATTTAGGACAATCAAGGACTGGAATCTGCATTCAAGGTCAGGTTTTGAAGACCTAGGCTCCATGGCGTTGTTTCCCCCTGAAGAACCCCTGTCTGGCACCTTGGTTCCCTAGAGTACACCAACAGTCCTGATATGTTCTCCATCCACATTTCTTCTAGTTTCCATTTTATCGGAAATTTACAATTTTAGCCCAAGCTAACTCCCCCTCTGCTTGGCCTCCTAGCCCTTGTCCACTGCCCTGCTGCCCACTTGAGAAGGCCTAATTCCAACCCTGTTCCCTCTGAGCTTCATCAGATGAGACAGGCCAGGCCAGAAGAGCTGGTTTACTTTAGTCTTGGTAGACGAGATTCTGCCAGACTTGCCCTTCCTCTCCACCATTTCTGGCCCTTGTTTCTCATTCCTTTCAGCTATTTTAAACCCAACATGCTGTTTTTCTCCGGGGCCTCCTTCCAGAGCTGCCCCTCTTTCTTTCTTTCTTTCTTTCCCCCCCCTTTCCGGCTGTGTCTGAGTTTGCGTATTAAATATATATATATATAAATATAAGCTTGTGGTTCAAAAGGCAACTATTTCGATTAAAATAAGCGTGAATGGGGCAACAACGGAAAAAGAAATAGGGGGGACATTTGCATAATGTGCCTGTTTGCTAAATTATTCATCTCACGCCTTCCTTATTCTTCCTTATTTCTGCCTGGCCATTTGTGTGTGTGTGTGTGTGTGTGTGTGTGTGTGTGCTCTCTGTGTATCATAAATAAATTCTTTCTACTTTCTTTTTCTTTTCTTTTTTTTCTCCACGTTAAAAACCAGCATCTCCTCCATTTCAAACTGTACAGCTAGAACCAAAACAAACCAAAAAATGTTAATTAAGTCTTCTGCATTCAATTCAAAACAAGTAAATAATAATAATAAAAAGAACTATAATCATAATCATTATGCTAATGCTAATAGCGATGTGTTGGATGACCCTGTGCTTTTCTTTTATCTATTTTTTGTTGTTGTTGTTGTTTTTTTTTTTTGCGCAAAGTTCAGCAAGCACCAGCTCACCGCAAAAAACGAACCCGCGTTGGGCGACGGCGGATAATTTCGGACGTTGCAGCAGCCGGACGCTTATTGCCACTGATAGCATCTGTTCCGCTAACATGCTAGGCTATCGCTGCACTGGTGCTGCCGCTTAGCTCCTCCTCCTCCTCCTCTTTCTTCTTCTGCTCCTCCTCTCATCAGCAAGTCTGGTGTTCTACTTAACCGCCCCATACCCCCCCCCCCCCCCAACACCCACCCCCCCATTGTGTGTGTATACACAAATATACTGTATGTATGTGAGTGTGTTCTGCATGGGAGAGGTGGAGGTGATATCAAAGTGCTGCTTTTACGAAGTGTTCACATGGTTCCCCCAACCCCACCGTCCCAGCAGAGAACAGACCGTCCCTCCCCTCCCTCTCGTCCGCCCTTCTCTAGCCCTTGGCCGCAGACTTACATGAGCGAAAGGTGTGTATGCGGATGTGTGTATGTATACATGTGTGTTTGTGTGTGTGTGTACGTCCCACGCAACATACGAGACAGCACGAAGTAAACCAGCACGAAAGGTTCCCTATGACGTAACGATACCTACGCTGTTCTACGTAAAAACAACACAAACAAAAGAAGAAGAAGAACCGAACAAAAAAAGTGGACCATACTGGGAGGAATGACCGAGAGAAATGCGACTTAAGACGTATGACCATACAAAACCAAACGAAGCCAAACGAGCTTTCAAGTAACGATTGGTGAGAGTCACTTCGTAGAAGGAAAAACGGGTGTGTGGCGAGATGAAGGGAGACGGTGGAACCGAACCAAAAAATTTTACCAACCGAAACAGTACGAGTGACCAAGAAGGCGAGCGAGACGGGTGATGTCCGCTTTTTTTTTGTTTTAAACGTCCAGCGGGAAACTCCCCAAAAAAAATGTCCTGATGAGAAGATGGAAAGGAGCTTCCCGCCTGCTGAGTCCTGTAAAGTCCAGCTACAACCCGCAGCCGATTGGCTATTTCCACTCCGCTCTCTTTCCGCGTCCACCGAGCCGAGGTTGACGCTCCCTCGCTTTGCTCCGTCCTTCTCTCCATCTCCACGGCTGTGGAGTCTCTGAACCGAAGCAGAAAAGAGGACTTTATAATCGCCCTCCTCGTCCCCTCCCTGTTTGAGCACGGACCCCCAAAACACACCCTCCCCGGAATGTCTCCGGAGCGTCTCTGGAATTTCCAGCCGCAACAATCGTGTTAGCGACCTTCACACACTTCGTTCCCCGCGTGTTCTCCACGTGTTCCCCGCGTTTCTTTCCGAGCTTCTTCTCTTTTTTTTTTATCCGAGCGGATGGGAGGGGTTTAAGAGCAGCATATTAGGAGCCTCACTCCACCGTTAGGAAAGTCTATACTGGTGATAATAGTAGTAAGGAATATTCGTTAAAACAAATCAAAAACTATAAAAACAGAAACAACAGCCACGAGAGGAGGCGGGGCTAGCTCGGTCCCGCCTCCCCCTGAGGGTGGAGGGGCGGTCCATCGAGGAGAGGGGGCGGGTCAAAGGTCAAAGCGGGCCCGTCTCGGTCCTCAAACCTTGTAGTAGATGTTGGCCGGGCTCTGAGGGGGCATCTCCTGCACGATATAGACGGGGTGGCCGTAATCCCCGCTAACTTTCTCGTAGTGCGGGCAGAAGACGCTGTCAGCAGTCCGCAGCGGGATGATGATGTCGCTGGGCTCGGAGCCGTTGTTGTTGCCGCCGGCCCCGCCACGCTTGGGCGTGGCCAGCGTGCTGAGGGACAGCGCGGTGGCGTGCTGGGGCGAGTGCTTGCGGTGGCGCCGCCGGTACTTCAGCAGCAGCACCACCAGCATGACGATGATGATGATGACGATGACGCTGGCCGAGGCGATGCCGGCGAACAGCGCCACCTCCGAGCCGATCACAGATGAGGATTTGCCGCCGCCGCCGCTGCCGTCGGCCGTCTCGCCCTCACGATGCGACGCTCCTGCAGAGGGGGGGAGGAGAGAGAAGAGGGCTCAGTTAAGTGGACCATGCTTGAAATTCCCACTGATTGGCCTTGGCCATGCCTAATGCCAGATGTGGGCAAGAGGCGGGCTGGGCGCGCCAGGCCAGGCCAAGCCAGGCCACAGTCCTAACATGGTAAGGCCAGTTCTGCTGGTCATTCAGTTCTATTCTCAGAGTTATTTAAAAAAAAAAAAACACAGTTCAGCAAAAATGGGCCTAAACTGCTGCTGAGAGTTTTCCCTGAGGGACACGGGCTGGACGCTGGACCAACTGCTAATGTCCAGCACTTCAGACTGATTTACAAGAGGATTACACGCCCTGAGACACTCATATGGTACTACATGGGTGGATGGGTGGGTGGGGGAGTTGAGAGAAAGACAAAGAGAGAGAGAGAGAGAGAGAGAGAGAGAGAGAGAGAGAGAGAGATGCTGAGGTATGCAGATGAGGAGACTGCCAGCATGATGTGTGTGTGTGTGTGTGTGTGTGTGTGTGTGTGTGTGTGTCTCACTCTGGCATGTTCGGTTTCTTGTCAGAGAGATTTGTGAAAGCAGGAACAACCAAAGATTGCCGGAATGTCTAGTTGTGTGTGTGTGTGTGTGTGTGTGTGTGTTGTATAATAGATGATTGTATCGGTTTCCTAAAAATGTCGCTTTCAGAGTAGCGAAGTAATGGACTATCAGAATCAGACACAAAGACAAAGACATAGAGACAAAGAGAGAGAGAGAGAGAGAGTATATATATATATATATATATATATATATATATATATATATATATATATATATACACTATATATATAGTATATAAAATGATAATTATATACTAAGGCCATTGTAGGCAATATATGTATATATATATATATAACAACACTATTACCCTACAATAAGCTAACTATATATATATATAAAACAAACCCACACTTCCATTATGTGTGTAAGCTGATAAGTGTGTATCTTACCTGGCTTGTCAAGCACTTCATTGGATTTGGTGTCTTTGCCAGGGTCTGCGTGTTTGGGTGGATGTCTGGTGGGATAATCTTTAGGTGGAACTGGATCTGAGGGGTCTGGAAGTAAACAAACATAAACAGAGCGTTAAGTAAACAAATTAACATCACAGTCATCAATACAGAACCACGAGTACGAGTGCGGCAGAGCTGCTGGAAATGAATGCTTTCTTATGGGGTTCAAATGTGTGTGTGTGTGTGTGTGTGTGTGTGTAATTAAAGTATAATAATAAGAATAATTCAGTGACCTTCAGCATGTGTGTGTGTGTGTGTGTGTGTAGAAACAATAGTGGAAATGGTGAGAGAAGGGGGCGGAGTCAGGCGTGACCCACTGTAAGGACTGTGTGTGTGCTCTGGCAAATGGATGCACGTCATCATGGTCAGTACGATTAGGGGGTGTCAGTAAGGGTTCAGAACTCAGATACTCACTCTGTCCGACCTTCATAACGATTTTCATGGATTTGGTTTTACACACTCCTCCTTCCTGATTCTCCAGGCCTTCCATCGTGCCGTTCGATGTTGCTGAAAGAGGAGAGGGAGCAAAAACAAGGTCAGGTCTCTGTGGTGTGTGTGTGATCCCTAAACAGACAGATTACACTATTTGGACAAAAGTATTGGGACACTTTGCACATTCTTTCAAAATGAAGGGTATTGAAAAAGAGCTGATCCTGCTTTTGTTAGTTAGAGTGACTGTCTCTACTGTCCAGGGATGAAGGCTTTCTTCTAGATCTTGGAGGAGCACTGCTGTGAGGATTTGATTGCATTCAGCGACAAAAGGGTTTGGGATATTGGCTGTTCACCACCCCACCTCATCCCAAAAAGTACAGGAACTAGACAAGGATGTCGTCAAAGGATGCATTCCTTATAAGGGGTGTCCACAAACATTTGGACACATACTGTAATGTACTATGAGTATCTATAGCAGCACCACTGTGGTGTAATTACAGCTACTGTGAGTCCAATATGTAAGTTATGCAGCTATGTAGTGTGGAGCATTTCTCTAAGCACACACACACTCAACACACACACTCAACACACACACTCGGCTCACACAGCAGCTCCCTGCAGCTACACAACATTAAAACTCCAATTCACTTCCAAACCCTGAAGTCCTGCTGCTTTCTGACCTAATCGCACACACGCAGGACGCCGGGTTGAGGACCCCTGCTGGAGTCGGACCGCCGGCGTTTGCTGAGTACTCGAACGGAAGGAAGGAGAAGAGGGGGGAGAGAATGCTCGGTCGGGATTGGTGGCGCTGGGGCTTTTAAATACAGTTTAACCTTTACAGGAAGCGGCGATCAGCAGTGATGACGACAGCAGTGGGAATATGAATATGAATATGAATATGAATCATTTCTGACTGAAAGCGACTCTGAACTTATACTCAAATCACTGGATCAGATCATCCAACCCGTACCACATATTATAGTCATTATATACCATCATTTACCAATCAATTTTTCCATATTGCTGGTCGATATCGTCTACAGATGAAATATAAATGTGATTCATAACACAACTAGAAACGTAGATCGATTGCAGGCGGACTGCAGTTACAATGTTTTTCGATAAAGGAAAATAAGAGCTAGAAGAAATTGTT
>NC_132885.1:39280491-39350491 GCF_030463535.1 Salminus brasiliensis | reverse complement strand
TATAATACATATCTGTCTGTGCGCCTGCAGCAATGCCTGTGTGTGTGTGTGTGTGTGTGTGTGTGTGTGTGTATGCCTGTGACTCAGCGTCCAGTTATTCTATGGCTGAATGTAAAAACTCAACCCACATGCAAACGCTTTGCAAATGCAACCCTCCTCTTTGCTTCTATGTGTGTGTTTGAATATACTTTGACTTCTTCACAGTTCACATATGGAACAATCAATTACCCCCCACCACCCCCGACCCCACCTACACCCCACAGACAAAACTGTGGAGCGTCTAGCTGAAATATTGCCAACAGCGGCTAATGCAGTACACTCTCCCAAATCAACTGTTAACTACAAACACACGCGACCTGCTGTCGCGGCTCTGACCCGACTGTAGCCACTCCACATAAACACGGAGCGTCTCTGACAGAGTCACATTTGAGGCAGTATAGGCGTTCACTGTCCACTGTAGGCCTCCAATGATGGAGTTATGAGGACGAGTTGCGTGGATAATGACTGATGGGGCGGGGTCATGTGGATACTGATTGGCTGAGGTGGAGCTATGTGGACGCCGGATGGGGTGGAGTTACATAAATATGTGGATTCTGATTGGCTGAGGCAGAGTTATGTAAATAATGATGGGCTGGGGTGGAGTTAATCAAGTTAATGATTGGCTGAGGCACACTTTTATGAACACTGATTGGCTGGGGTGGAGCTATGTGGACGCTAAGTTATATAAATATGTGGATTCTGATTGGCTGAGGAACAGTTTTATGGACACTGATTGGGTGGGGTTGGAGTTATGTAGACAATGTTTGACTGTGAGGTGGATTATGATTGGCTGAGGTGGAGTTGTGTGAACCCTGATTGGCTGGGGCGGAGATAGGTAGATAAAGACTGGCTGATGCACTTACAGATGATGTAGTAGTCTTTCCCCCTGAAGAACTCCAGGCCCCACAGGTTGGGGCTGAACTCCTGGAACTTGAGGGTGAATTTGACGTCCTGGTCAGGCTTTACGCAGTTGAGTAGCGGCGTGTCCGCCTTGGTGACCGTACAAGTGTCCAGCTGTTCCCGAGGAACCATGTAGAGTTTGTAATACTCCACTCCTTCCATAGAGCCGCCCTCTATACGAGGACACACAATGTCCATTTTGTCCCCGATCTGAGGGTACAGTATTAAACCCTGGCCCGGAACAAACCTGCAGAGGGAAGGAGGGGAGGGAGGGATAAGGGGAAAAACCGGGGGGATAAAGGTTAGTGTAAGCCAGTTACTTCATCTTGTTTAAACACTGAAACATTCGCACGATCAAAAAATAAACTGGGTCTTAAAGAGCGCGGCGCTGAATAATTCACCAGAGCTAATCAATTATTCATCGATTATTATGAATAATAAGGACGGGCTCAGAACGAGCTCCGGAGATTAAGGAGGAAAACGAGAGCGGGTCTGGCGGTACAACTCGAAGAGTAAAGTGCCTTTGCCGATTCTTTCGGGGCTGGGAAAGTCAAGACAACAGCTGCTGGCGAAACTACAGGCATATCTGAATCTGCACACCCGAGACTGGTGTCAGTCTTGCTAATAGCAGACTGTTAAAACGGTGAGGGATGTGAGGGGAAATACAGCAAATCCTGAGGAGACTTGTATAGTAAACATAGCAAATATAAAAAATGCACCAATCTGCAATAATCTGCTTATTATCAAGTATAATAATATTCCATCATGTATGCATCAATGTCTTTGGCTATTTCCATATGGAAAATCCATACAAATATCATTGTACTTCGGTAAGTAAGTAGTTTAGGCTGAATGAATCAGAAAAACTGAATCAAATAAAGTCGAACTGAATCATTTTTGAAAGGACTGACTTGAAAGTGTGGTAAAATATGTGTGGAGTCATGATGAACTGAATCGTTTGTCTAAGGATTGTAAAGAAACCTGGCCTTTCATTATCCACTGAATCCGAAACTCTCCGAGAATCAAATTCAAACTGAATCACAGTGAAAACTGCAGAGATTTAACGAGACATTATGTCATCTTAAAAACATAAATCATCTTAAAATCACTGACGCTTTGAATCATCTTCTTATGAATCGTAATCGAATCACATTGTGGTCAAATTTTCAGAGCTCACCGATGCTATGAATCATTTATGCTAAGAATCGTAAATGAATCAAACTGTATTGAAGAATTCACTGATGCTACGAATCATTTCCTTAAGAATCGCGATCGAATCAAATTCGAAAACTGAAACGGAGTCATTTGGTAAAGAAGAATCTAATTGAATTCAGGTGGAATCTGGTAATTCCTGAAGTGTGGAATCGTTTTCTAAAGAATCAAATTGAATCGTTTTAAGGTCACAGCTTTACACCCCAAGAAAGGGTAGATTCCCAAGGAAACTGAAGATGCTCTGAGCATGTGTGTGTGTGTGTGTGTGTGTGTTTGAGTGTGTTGGTGTGTATCTCAGGCGTTTCACATGCTATCTGTACAGCACATCAGCTCATGCAAATCCTCTGATGAAGTCTCTGGCACGGGGAACAAACACATCTGAACACCAGATCCCTATCTGCCCTGCCCTTATCTCACTACTGCTGTACTGCTGTGTTTGGATAGGCACGAACTCACTGTGTGTGTGTGTGTGTGTGCGTGTGTGTGTGTATATGTACACCAGTGTCTATAAAGTCATATCCACACACACATCCCTTTGATGTACGAGTGCAGCACCTACTGAACAATATTGTCAGGCTTATCAGCTCGGGTATTTTCAAATGGAACACTAAACTGTCTTCTGGTCAGCATCTTCCCGAATGCTATTAGACACACACACACACACACACACACACACACACACACACACATTGCCAGAACACACCATATCCTGTTTGTTTAGAGTTTGTATAGAGAACCCTGTATTGTTCTGAAGGTACTTGAAAATGATTCACACACACAATGTTACATCACCATATATACATATATATATATATATGTGTGTGTGTGTGTGTGTGTGTGTGTGTGTACATGTACCTATATGTACAAATAGCTTCTATACATACACTTTTAGCCCACACCCATGCACAAACCCTCCCGCAGTGCTTTAGTTATTCCACTTAACCGCTGCTTACACAAGGTCACCCCCAAAGGCAGTGCCACACACACTTACACCCACCCACACATACATACAAATACGACCACTACATGCCACCCCCACCCCCAATCAGCAAAGGCCTGAGGCCTGGAGCTAGCAGGCTAACAGATCTAACAGGAACCGGACGTCCATTAGCATCTCTCATTAGTGTCGTCATCGCCGTCATCTTCGTCCTCACACACCCTCCTCAAACTGCATGGAGATGTTCAGTGGTCTCTAACAGACTTGCTTGTGTGGGTTTCTGGGCCTACTGTGAACGGCGGACACCGGCAATGCTAAAAACACTAAGAGCTTTGTTATATTAGTATCGGAGCTCCAGAGTAAGACTACAGAGGCATGATTGCAGACACCAAACATTTGGGTTAGGGATTAGACCGTGGTGTAAATTTAGCCACACTCGGGCAGCACTTCACCACTTCAGACCTCCAGCAGGGTTCACAGGATGGGATGGATGTTGCGAAAGTAGGAAAACTACCAGAGGGGGAGGTATGCGAATGGACTGACGGGTACAAGCAACCATCTCATGTTTTTAAATGGCTTTAAACCCACTCTAGAAGACACACTGAACCCCTCCTCCACCCGTCTGTTTCCCTCCTTTCTCCTTTCCCCACTGGTCAGCGCGTGATTTACACCGGGAGTCGTAAATATCCCTGGAAGTGTGCGGGGCTGGGAGAGACGGACAAAGCCGGCCACGCGTTTAGCTCGGCTCCACAAGACTGCAGCTGCGGAGAGGCGCCACAGTGCGGGCCTGTGTGTGTGAGAGTGTGTCGATGTGTGTGTCCTGAATGTGAGCTGAATGTCTAAAACGAGGCCACTGTGCTTCTGGTGGACGTCCACGGCTATGCAAAAGGGAGAACACAGAGACACTCGCGCTCGCGCAGAGAGTCCACAGCTCCAAGTGGTTCATCTTCTTTTCTTCCTCACTGACTCATCGGCTTACTCACACACTCCTTCCAACATGTGAAAATATGCTTTTCTGGCACGCCGGCTTAAAGAGTGTTTGCCAGCGCACTTAAGAATGAAACAGTTTAAAGCAGGGCGGCTGGCCGCGGACAAAGACAGACTCGAGGACAAATAACCACACTGACATCAACTGTAAACGTGACTGAGCAACTCTATCGGCCTGCCTTTCACACACAAACACACGCCGGTTTGTTTTCATGCAGTGTGAGGACGTGGGGTATATACTATATAAGATACATAAACATACATACACACTTACAAATAGTCCCTGTATATCCATATATGTAGTAACAGCATATACACACCTTATGTAATAATGTGATATTATATATATATATATATATATATATATATATATATATATATATATATATATATATATATATATATTCGCACACACACACCTAATTTAAATCTGTCAGTTCACTGACTAGGTCCCCTTGTGCAGATCTGACCAGTTGAGGCCTGGACTCCACAGGACCTCTGAAGATGTCCTGTAGTATCTGGCACCAAGACTTGTGAGGTGTGGCCTCCATGAGTATCAGTGAGCCTTAGGAGCCCATTGTAAGGTGCCTAAGTTCACTAGTTGTATGTATATATATATGTATTTATATATATATATATATATATATATATATATATATATATATATATAGGTCTACATATTTATATATAATAATAATAATAATGTTGGATTATGTACATAATACTCTATATATGTCCCATAAAATTGAATCCTGAAAATATACAAACACACACACACACACTGAAACGTGACGAAAGGAAGCTAGGAAGCCTGTAGCACAGGTGTGTGATAGATGGACAAGGCCTTCCAGCCTAAAACTCACAGCACACATCTGTTTTCTCCGTCCATCTTTCCCTCTCCGCCCTCTCGCTCTTTCATGTCTGCGTCTGGGTCGGCGGAGTTCGGGACAGGGGGCAACTTCCTCCAGTTATGACCGTGACGCCCGTTAGATCTTTCTCACTCATTTAAACCACCCCCGCCCCCTCCCGCTGCTCTGACGACACTGGATCCCTCTTCTTCCCTTCCCATATTTCTCTCCCTCTCATCACAGATAATCCCTGCATCCATAAATCCCACCCTAAATCTTCCCCCTGCCATCCCTCCTCCTCCTCCCCCTCCGCTCCTTCCTCTGTTTTTCTTATCAGAGTTTGCTACTAGTCTCCAGACAGCATTCGGGTTCAAGAAACTGAAGAGCAAAGTAAACAGGTGTGTGAGTGTGTGTGTGTGTGTATATATATATATATGTTAGCTGCTACCGCTAACGTGACGACAGCCGAAAGAAACTATTGCTTTGCTAATCCTAGCCGCTAGCTGTGTGGCCCGCTGGTCAGCGCTGGACGGACACAGTGACAGCAGTGGCCTCTGTTGGCCTAATCCCGTCCCGATGGGCCGGGAGCACTCTTGACCCCTGGCTCTAAAGAAAACACGCGGGATGGAGGCATGGGCAGGGAGGGGTAAAGACAAAATGAGAGAGAGAGAGAGAGAGAGAGAGAGAGAGAGAGAGAGAGAGAGAGAGCTTGCGAAGTGAAAGAGGGGATCGGTTTGACCTCCAGTCATACAGAGACGTACAGAGGGTGGGCAGACAGCCGCCTACAGAAACGTCCAGACTAAAGGCCGGCGGCAAATGCCGGTGGTGATGGACACTCTATCCCTGCTCATTCTTGTCTCTGTCTGTTCGCTCCCGCCATCCTTTATTCTCTCTCTAATCCCAGACTACGTGGCCTTCTGTAATGACCCCTACCGGTCACCCACTCTCTCTCTCTCTCTGTCCATTTTCTCTTTCTGATATATTTTCTCTGTCTCTGACCTTTCCTCTCTTTCTCTACCTCTCTCTACCATTCTCTCTCTCTCTCTCTCTCTCTTTTACTCGTCCTGCATCTTTCTTTCGTTTTCTCTCTCTCACTACTCTGGTGTCCCTCTCTCTCTCTCTCTCTCTCTCTCTCTCTCCAGTGCTGAGTTCCACAGATGCCACGTTAATCCCAGACTTTCATTCAAGCCGCTGTCACACAACCGCCCCCCCCCCTCCAACCCCCACCTCTTTTTTCTGTCCTCCACCTTTCAGCGCACCCTATCAGCACTGCATGCCTCTGTACTTCTCTCTCAGCTCATCCCTCTCCTTTCCCTGTCTTTCCCACAGTGGTGGGGTTTATCCACCGGCATCAGAGGCGAGGGAGGGCGATACGGCAAATATGTCAATAATTCACTTTTTTATGATGCGTGATATGCAATGATGTTTGTGGATTTTTCAAGGTTTAACAACAAATGTATGCATGTATATATATATATATATATAATTATTATTTTTATATATTTTTTTTATAATTGTTTGCTTTTGTTAGAGAACAAATGTATGCAAGTATACAGAAATAATATATACCCATATATATATATATATATATATATATATTTCAAACTTTAAATATTTAAATATTTGTGTTTTAAATTTAAGAACAAATGTTTTTGGATATATATAAATTATATAAAAAAAGAATAAATATATTTATTTACTTAAATGAAAACCTTTTATTAATATATATATATATATATATATATATATATATATATATATATATATATACTAATTATATAAAATCATCCTTTTTACTTTTTTAAGTTTGGAAAATGTATATAACTACAAATATATATTTACTATTTTTTACATTTGAGAACAAACATATACAAATTGTGATATTTTTTTTTTCTAAGGTCTTAACATTTTTATTTTAGACAAAATAAAATATTTCATATTTGCAAAAAAAAACAATTTAAGGTGGAACAGAAGGGAAAAACATGCCACAATTAACCACGATAACGACTGCTGTTGCTGTTCCCACCTCTACATTAAGGCTACATGACCCCCGCACAGCTCCTTCATGACACTTATAACGACGACTGGCACTGGCTGGACAAGCCTTTATAACCGCAGTAGTACAGTAGGTATCTGGTAGCCTTATGAACCCTGGCCTTCAGCAGAGTGCTCCTAACACAGTCCCAGCACAGCTCCGCTAACGTCTAACAGCACTCAGCTCTCCTCACACACACTAATAGAGTGTTCCCTGGGATTGTAAACGGTGGCAGGGTGGCTGGGTGGGGGTCTAGGGGTTGTACTTAGGGGGGTTATTATTCATGGCCGATTCATCAGGCCCTGATGGACTATCTGCATGTGTATGCCTCCATGGACGTGGCCCGGCCAGTGGCCCACAATGCTCGGCAAAGAGATGTAATCTCATAATGAAGAGAGAGAGAGAGAGAGAGAGAGAGAGGGAGGGAGCGAGGGAGGTGGGGGGGAGAATAAAAAGAGGGGGGGGGGGGTGAGGCTCGCCCGTCCTTTGACTGAAATCGTGTAGAGCAAAACCTCCCTTTTGTTTCTCCACCTCAACTACAAAATGGATTAGCGGAGAGATTCGGGGAGAGGGAGGGAGAAAAAGGGCGAGAGAGGGAGACGGAAAGGAGAAAAAGATGTAGAGAGAGAGAGAGACGATTCCTTTATGAGACTTATCAATCAGCCACACAGCAGCGAAAGACGTAAACAGAGAGCGCGAGCAAGCAAGCGAGTAGGGTCGGATGGTTTGGGAGCTGAACACACACACACACACACACACACACACACACAAACACACACACACACACAAGTAGCTCCACACAGCTGTCCGTCTATGTGGTCCGCCTCGCAACACAAAAGGCTGTGAGGCCGATTTTCTACATTTGATCTCTCCCTCTCTCTCTCTCACTTTCCAAGATGCCGGCCTTCCAGACTTGCGCGCACACACACACACACACACACACACACACACACACACACACTCTCTCTCTCTCTCTAGTGAACATCCTCCACACACTCTCTTACAAGGAAACCACCAGTGCTCAATTAACTCCCGCTGATTTAGAGCTTCTCCTACCGAGGCCAGCTCACTACAAGCTAATACGACACTGGAGGCCGTCTGGGGCCGTCTGGGATCCTGGGCCAAGCTTCCAGGAAGCTCGACAACTGCTTTAGATGATTCAGATCTTCTGCTGGAAGGGGCAAGGGGCAAGGGTCTAGCACCTATTTCTTCACCTATTAAGCTCCTCACAGGCAGAGAGTGGACAGGAGCGAGGATCGAACCCACAACCATAAGGTACACCGGAATGCCCTCCTCAGGGGCAGGTTCTACGGCACCCCTGGAGCAGACAGGCCTTTCTCAAGGACCCAACAGTGGCAGCTTAGTGGAGTTGGGTATTGATCCCACAACCTTGCGGTGAACAGCGCAGCGCTCTAACCACATAAACCCTTCAAACCCTTTGAACCTCAGTATGTAGGCCCGTACTTCATTACTTTTAGAACTGACATCACTTTCAGAGGCCCTACAATAGAACCCTGTGGCACTCCACAAAGTCTCATAAGGGGGTTCTATATAGTTCAAAAAGGGGGTTTTCTGACTAATTAGTGGTGCTACATAACAAAATACCTACAATAGGTCTTTCCTAGAACCCTTTTTAATTAGACAAAGAACTATTTAAGCACTTAAATGGTTCTTTGAGGTGTCAGGGTTCTATATGGAACCATATGAAGATGTCTTTTCTTACACAGTACATTAAGAGAACCCTATTTAAGCAGGCTTAGAACTTTTTAAGAAGTCTGCACCCCCCCCCATCCTTGTCCCTACACCCCTCACCTACAAGGTTTTTGCTTGTACATACAGAACCCTATTTAAGCAGGCAAAGAACCTTAACCATGTAAGCATTCGAATGGTTCTTTGAGGGGTTCTTTAGGAGTGTAGAGGTGGGTCCAAAATGTGATTTATCAAAAAATTTTCATTACATATGATGTAATAATAAGCTGTAATGTTATGTGATGACGATACGCTCAGAAAACAGTATCGTGGAGTAATGCATCGCGGTGAAATGCCCTCATCGCCCACCCCTGGGCTCTACTACTCTCAATCTGTGGACGTTCTAAAGGTGCGTATCGGCATCGTGATCAACATACAGGCATCGGTGCGGCTTAGGGAGTTTACCCTCCTTCTAATAATATAGGTAAGTTAAACCAGAGGTGACACACACATCCCCCAACCCCCACCCACCTCCACCCATCTACAATTAGAGACAGTGATCGAGCTGTAATGCGCTTGTGTGGCTGACTTTACAGGGCCTCTATTACGTGCCACAGGCTTGGAAAACAAGGGGAATACCCTGCGGCCTCCGACTGTGTGTGTGTGTGTGTGTGTGTGTGTGTGTGTGTGTGTGTGTGTGCACACCCACCTGGCTGGGTAGTGCGCCTATAGGCCTGCACGATGTGTGCTAATAACTCAGGCTCACTCACACTGGGGGTCTTCCAGGAAACTGTGATCATATCCATTAGACACCCAAACAAAAGCCGCCGTCACTCTACCTCGGATCCCACCACAGAAAGCTCCTAATCGCCCCGTCCGCGCTTGGGGTCAGTGTTTCCGAGGCACTGCCGACACCGCTGATGTTCCTGAATGATTAATTTAACGCGAGTGTGATGAATGCAGCCTTCTGTTAAAGTAGGTTAAGTCTACAAGGCTAGGGTGCCGCTCGTCGCTTGTCGCTCCCTGAAAGTGATTCAGCGAAACACAGAAGCCGGCCGTTCTCAGCGCCTCTGCGTCTCGTCTGCCTTTCGTGATCACGCCGGGCCACAAGGTCGGCCTACGTCTTTAGAATAGGTTTACGGCCTCATTAAAACGCATTTGTGAAGCGCATTCTCCCTGGAGAAAGAACCCGAGGGGCTCTACAGTGGATCCGCACGGGGGCCTGAAAGATAGCCCTGATCTCACAGAACGGCGGAGGATAAATGATGCCGTCTGGAGGAGAGGAAGAAAAAAGAGAGAGAGAGAGAGAGAGAGAGAGAGAGAGAGAGAGAAAAGCTCGTGCTGAACGCAGGGGACTCTGCTGAGCGAGAATCTGCCAGTACGAGTTTCTCCGTGATGCGTTTTCAGAGAGCAGCTTTGTGGAAAAAGGCGAAGTGGGTTGTATAATGTTGGGTAGTGGGCGAGTCTCTCACTGCATTACTGATAGAGAGCGAGCCTCAATGCATTACTGATAGTGAGGGAGTCGCAGTGCATTGCTTATAGTGGATTTTGCTGGTTAAGGGGCGAGCCTCACTGCATTACTGGTAGAGAGAGAGAGAGAGTGTGAGTCTCACTGCATTGCTTATAGTAGATTTTACAGGTTAGTGGGCGAGCCTCAATGCATTACTGATAGTGAGGGAGTCGCAGTGCATTGCTTATAGTGGATTTTACTGGTTAAAGGGCGAGCCTCACTGCATTACTGGTAGAGAGCGAGAGAGAGAGAGAGAGTCTCAATACATCCCTGATAGTAGATTTGACCAGTTAGTGGGTGAGTCTCACTGCATTACTGATAGTGAGTGAGTGGGCCTCATTACAGTCCCCTCCAGTTTTTAATGAGGTGGTCTTCACTTAGCTACTGAAGCTGGAGCTCTAAAAGAAGATCTAACCGTACTGCTACTACTAGAACTCTAATGAAGCTAGAAAAGACGTGCAAGAACCGTAAGAAAAGAAGAACAGCTGGGTACGGGTTCTAAAATGATCACGGAGATCCGAAGCCTGCTAGAAATTTAATGGGAACCCATAACTAGAATGCTTACTGAGGACCAGACCTAGAAAACTGCTGGAGAAGACATTTAAGAACCCTAATCTAGGATTAAACACTGGTAAAAAAAAAAAAAAAAAAAAAAAGGGGGGGGGGTGGTACTAGATTGCTTATAGAGAACCAACTCAATCTGCTAGAAAAGAGGCATCACTATTGCTAGAGCTGGGGTCCTAGAACTCTAACGTAACAAGTGGAGTTTTAATGGAGGGCCTAACCAAACTTCTAGAAAAGAGGGACTAGAACTCTAACGGGAGGCAAAACCTTATTGGTGGAAAAGTAACTCAACACTAAACTCAAACGCGGATTAAAAAATTAAGTCAAATCTTTAAAATCTTGCAGATTTGATTTGTTTTAAGCTTTAGTCTGGAGTCTGGACTGAGGCTCATCTCTGAACGCGAGGCTTTATAGGGATTAATGCAGGACAACAGGGTATGGACTCTAGACGGCCCTACAAACCTGACTGCTATTACATTTGTGGCTATAATGGCAAGTATATAATATTATAATATATATATTAAAAATTATATTTTATTGATTTTAATTGCAACTAGGTCTTAGGAGTTTTGCTCTAACAGGTTTGCAGTTTCTTAGCTTGCAGGCGGATTAAATGAACACATATTTTAGGGCGATTTAGGTGGGGATGACTTGCAAAAATTCATTTTAGCCTAGGCCTAAAACTGCTTCTAAAAATTGTACAGTGGGCTAGGGAGTTGAGAGTGCGGCAAGAAAATTTTAAAAAAATTAAATATACATTAAATAATTTTTTCGTAACAAATTTAACTAATTACTTTATTTTTTTGTTTTATAATTAAGGTTGAAAAAAAATTATTGAAAATTTTTTTTTTTCTCGGAAAACCATTATAATTGGTGCCGTGACCCTCAACCGTCAAGCACACACTAAAGGCAGTTTGCACCACAGCCTGGCGAGCGGGCGCGTGCCCGGTGCGCGTGCACTCGCGAGACAGACCCAGAAGGATGGTACTCACTTGGTGTTGGTGGTGTTCCAGTAGATGGACTCCAGGATGATCGCGCGGGTCGCGCTCAGCTCGCACACGACCACCAGCACGCTGAAGCAGCACCTCCAGAGCAGCGATTCCGCCATGATCTCACACACACACACACACACACACACACACTCACTCACACACTCGCACCCGGGCGCGCTCGCGGTATCCCAGACGCAGTATCCTCACTCCAGTCGGTCGCGAGGCAGCACCAAAACGCAGCAATGACGATAATAGTAATATTTAAAAAATGTCACAAAAAATCAGCTGTTAAGCGCGTGAGTGAGGCAGTTTCATGGCGACACGCTCACGCGCACACTCCTGCGGCACACACACACACACACACACACACACTTCGGACAGTCCGGCAGAGAAAGCCTGCACTCCGGCGCGCGCAAGTCTCTCTTCTCATTCAGTCTGAATTGGGGGGGAAAAAAGAAGATTTGGACACACAGACAGACACACACGCACGCGCGCGCGCGCACGCACACACACACACCGGCGCGCGCGCAGAGTGAAGAAGTGTGTGTGTCTGTGTCTTATTAAGTCTCCGTTCGGTCACCAGCTGAAGTACATTTCCATTCCCCAGAGGCGCGCGCAGATCCGGACGCAGGCAGGTTAAATCCGGCACGAGGATTAATAATATTATTATTATTAATAATAAAATAATAATAATATTAATAAATGCACTAAAATCCAAGCGCGCGGCGCGTCTTCTTGCTCCTCGTTCGTGCTTTTCTGCTGGAAAAACCACGCGCACCAGGACACGCGCGCGCGCGCAGATTCTCGCTTTTTTTGGTGTATTTTTCCCTCCTCCTCCTCTTCTTGTTGTTGTTGTTTTGAGGTATATTCCGTTTCAGGCTTCAGGCAGGAGGACCCCAAAAACACAAAAACAAGAAAATAAATGTCCCAAAAAATGAATAATATTAAAAAACACAAAAAAATTAAATAAATAAAACTGAGAAACGAAGCGAAGAAACGAGCTGAAATGGATGAAGGTGATGATAGGAAACTAAGGAGGGATGAATGGAGGTGGCTGAGCGGAGCAGCAGGGCTCAGGTGAGCGCGATCATCAGATCATGAGTGTCAGTCTATGTCTCTCTCTCACGCTCGCTCGCTCTCTCTCTCTCTCTCTGTGTGTGTGTGTCTCTGCGCGTGCTGCTGCTGCTGCTGCGGAGTGTGTGAGCGGAGCGACTCGCCGGAGAAAAACCCGGAGAGGGAGAAACGCGGACACGCCCACTAAGACCGGATTGGACGAGGGGAGAGAGGGGGAGGGCCCGGTGCTGTCAGTCAGAGCGAGCGAGCGAGCGAGCGAGCGCGCGAGAGAGAGAGAGAGAGAGAGAGAGAGAGAGAGAGAGAGAGACACTAAAAACATTAGACTTAATAAAGAGGTCAGTGTTCCATTATTGCGTCATCGTCACACTCAAACGCCCAGCGCGCGGCGGCTAACGGTCAGCGCGAACTTTTATTTTGAAAAATAAAAGTAATAATTTTATAAATATTTTTATTTAATTTCATTTAATTTCATTTAATTTAATTTTTTAAAAAAAGGGGAAAAATAAGCCTAATTTTTCTTTGTAGTTTCGCTTCATTGTCTCGCGCTCTCTCTCTCTCTCTCTCTCTCGCGGTTAATGAAGAGGGCTCGCGGAGACTAAGCGGGAGCGAGAGCGAGGACCGTGGATCATTCCGCGGACAGCAGCGCCCCCCACCGGAGGAGCACAGCACAGCGGCGTACGAGCAGCTCGAGTCAGCTCGAGTGTGAGTAGTTTAATGAAGGGGGGGGGGGGGCTGATACTGTTGTTAATTATTATAAAATAATATATTTATGTATTATAATTAATTTTCATATTTGTATTCGACATATATACACACCCCTCTACGTGTACATTTATTAATTCACACTATGTTTACTTAAAATAATGAAATTAAATATACAGATTATTACATATTATATTATTACATTTTTATTTAATTAATTTAAAATGTTTAGAAACAACTGTTTGATGGATTTGATTATTAATAAGTCTTAGAAAGTAGATTTTATAGTTTTTATAACAATAAAAAAGCCAGAGGCGAGCTAAACTGACTGTATTCAGAATTATTATTATTATTATTATTATTATTATTATTATAGGTTTATTGTGTTAATTAATTAATTAATACATTGATTTATTTTTTTATTATTATTTGTAATACTACACACACACACACTGACCGAGATCATGAATGCCAGCGAACACACACTTACAGGCCGGGGAGTGTGTGTTTAGGCCTGTGTAAGCGGCCGGAGCTGCTCGGTACACACGAGGGAGGAGCGGCGGGTCTAACGAGCCCGAAAACCCCGGACTGATCTTCACCAGCCGGACCGACCCAGCAGCAGCAGCAGCAGCAGCAACGAGGAGCCCAAAAACCACCGAGTGGATTTTATTCATTTTTATTTATTATTATTTTTAAATCTGTAAAGTAGAAATCAGCCACACATTTATTTTTTATATATATAATAAAGTATTTATTTATTTAAAGCCAACTAGTATAAACTATTATCATTCTGCCAGTTGATTTATAATGCTACTCAACATAAGCCAATAAAATGCAAATGTAGAAAGTGCACATAAAAAAAACTTACAAAAAATAAAATATAATATATAACGTAATATATAAATCTAGCATAAACGTAAACAGCTATAAACTTCTAAATATACACTAATAACTTATTATAAACGGTCATCCTGATAATATTACAATCACCGATCATTACAGTGTATAAATATAATATTTATATACACTAATTTTAGAGGCTTTTATTATGCAAATTTCGTGCCATTTACATCCTTTTAGCGCAGCTTCAAGCAAAAAAAACAAACAAACAAAAAAAAAAAACAGACCCAAATAAAGAATTTTAATTATTAATAGATGACTAATAACATTAATAACATGGGCATTTTATTATTATTATTATTATTATTATTATTAATAATAATAATAATAATAATAATAATAATACGAATATTTAATTGTAGTAAATAAAGGCGCGCGCGAGTCTGTAATGTTTCATGGGTGGAAGCTCGCGCTCAGAAAACGCAGCAGACTGGGTGGTGTTTCCCCTCAGTCTAAGTGTGTGTGTGTGTGTGTGTGTGTGTGTGTGTGTGTCCTCCTAAACTCAGACCGCCAGTTTGCACATCAGTCTGATGGCGACGGTCTGATCCATTTTTCTCCAAAAGAAGCAAAAACACCTTCATGCCCCCCCCCCCTCTCTCCTACAGGACCCCCTGATGGACTATACCCTGTCAGTAGTGTGTATTCAGGTATGGTGGGCCATCAGTTGCTGTCAATTGTTCAAAACTGTTGTCTTTGGAGGCCGAAAAGCCTGGTTTACAGCAGGCCAAAACCCCATCAGACAACTGTGTCCGAGTAAAGAGGGTAAGCTTCAAAATAAAAGTCTTTAAAAGTGTTACATTTTATTGTGTGACTCTATATTTTGCTTAAACTAGTCTAAAACACTTAAAACTGTAATGGTACCCATGTAAACATGCATGGTCTTTCAGTGGAGGGAGCGGAGTGGGGTCAAACCCAACACCCTCATGGGCCACACCGGGGCCAGACGGGCCGAAATATCAAATATAAACTCAATTCTCAGCTGAAACCGTCCCGCGTGAGCAGAGTCATAAAAGTGCACTCTCTACATAACGCTGGACAATGCCGAAAATAGACCTCCTCAATGACAAAACTCAATTTTTCTTAAATTCAATAAAAGACTGGCTTTGCTCGGGCCCATGTGACTTCAGTCGCATTAGTCAGTGTGCATTCCTGTCCTTTCTGAGGCGCTTACATCTCCGCCTAACCCCATCCACAAAAAAAAATAAAAAAGTATTTGGACATCTGGTCCCCACACTGAGCTAAATACACACACAGAGAGAGAGACAGGGACAGAGTCACTACCCTTAACCGTGAGGAACAGTCCAGTCAGGAAACACCGCAGCCCCACTCCGGGCTCATAGACGGGGTGCTAAATCCATTACCCTGCATGGGGTGAGCGTAGGGGTCACATTCAAAGACCTGGGGGGGACAAAAAAATCTACTGTTATGGTGGAGGTGACAAAGTTCACACATCACAAACTCCACTGATCAGAGCCAATACGCTCGGCTGAGGGGCAGAGGGCCAGACTGAGGCCCATTCATTAAAGCAACCTCATTTTAAAAGTGTAAATCTCCAGTTGGACACGTTTACAGGTCGTGCGTGAGGGGGGGGGGGGGGTGTCATATGAGCATGCAAACCTGGATGACGTCAGTCTGACGGGAACACGCAGACAACAAGGCACCCTCAAAACCCTGCTCTGATGAAGCTGGCTCGCCGAAATGATCACCGGAGTTGTGCTATTTGGACAAAAGTATTGGGACACCTGCTCGTTAACTGTTTCTTCTGAAATCGAGGGGATTATAAAAGCTGATCCTGCTTTTGTTGGAGTAACTGTCTCCACTGTCCAGGGAAGAAGACCTTGCCCCCAACTCATCCCAAAGGTCTTAGATGGAAGCTCAATCCATCATTCCAGAGAACACCGTTAGTTCTACCGCTCCACAGCTCAACGCCAGGGAGCTTAACACCCCTCTATGCCAATAGGTTCATGCTAATCGGATCCAGATAGTCCTAATCTATTGGCAGCACTTCACTACAGAGACTAGAGAAGCTCTGTGTGCGTGCACATGTCCACAAACTTTTGGACATGCAGAGTATATTGAAAGACAAAGCTAAGAGTGACACAAAAAAGGAAAGGAGCACTATGCAAAAGTTTGGACACCCCAAGATATCTGCGCTCTCGTAACTTCTACCAAGGTCTCAGACCTGGTTGTGAGGGCCATGGCTTGTGCTTGACCGTCATTAGGAAAGGCCAGGTGATGCAAATTGGAAAGGTTCACAGCAAAAATCACAAAAGTGGAAGACGAGCCAAGAGCGCAGTCTTTGGCTACGTCCGCACATTAAGTAAAGTGGCCCATATCTGACAGTCAGCCGAACAGTTCACGCTCCTAAATGCGCGAAACACTTCACTTGCCCGCCCCCCAGTCAGATTGACGTAAAGGTAAAGATTGACGTAAAAATACGCGAATTTCCGTATTGGAATTTAATACCAGACACTGAAAGTGACCCAAAATCGCATCACAACTGGTCAGATTCAGTGTTTTTTTGCTGTTCACACTTGACCAGAAAGATTTGGGCACTTTTACCTGGTATATGAATCTATTAGGGTTGCAAGGCTGAGATTTACAAGTCATGGGGCCACAGTATACCAATTATTATTATTATTATCATTATTAATCAATTCTTCTTCTAAACTGACCCTTAAATGAAAACTTTTTTTTCTCAGTTGAATTCATTTACTACAGTTAATACTATAGTTTTTAATGGAAGTAGATGTAAGCTGATGTAAGAAAGCTGCACGTGAGGTGGGGCACAGATTATAGTTATTTTTATTATGGATTAATCTGCTGATTATTTTCTCCATTGATCCATTAAAGAATAGTAAGAAATTATTGAGTATTGTGAATTTGGTCACATTTTCTCACATCTCTCCCAATACCTGTATTAAGCAGAAGCACACATGGTTTGTCATACCGTCAACTGTCAAACCATGCTTTACCAAAAACCACTATACCACTGCAACCCTTTGATAATTTAGAGAAGTACAAAGGATATGTTACTAAGCACTGACCAAAAACGGGGTGCCCAAATCTTTGAACTCGTGTTTTTCTGAGACAGGAATATGAAAGCAATCCTGCTTAAAATATTAAAGAAACATTTCATCTTCAACTTCAGGCCGTTTGGAAATTAGGTCATTTTACTAACTTAGCTTTTCACCCTAACAGATATTTCCCACCAGCGATGAACTTTTTTGATAACTGCTGATTTAGACTTTCACTCGTAGGCTCATGTGTAAGGGGTGATAAATAATAAAAACATTAATTTAGCTCAAAATTAAAATTATTTAGAAATAAATAAATAAATAAATAAATAAATAAAGTGTGCGCCCCAGTCTCCATTACTACCCCAGACTGTTCATAACAGTGGCTTTTAAAACAAATCTACAATAACTATTTGCCTGATTTTTAATATAATTAAATTTAATTTAATATAATCGTGTAAAGCCTGATGTAAAGCTGCAGAGTGTCAAACTACAAAAGAAAAGACATCATATTCAAAGGATTTATTCATGAATGATCGGCTCAATTCCAATTTACAAGACAAGGGGGAGTTAACCACAATTTGATACCATCTAACTAACACTCACATACACACACACACACACACACACACACACACACACACACACACCAATCTTACCTGTGTCTTCCGATTTCCTTTACGTACCAAAGCATTACTGTAGACATTCATACAACTCACAGCAGCACACCATTCAGCCCTACTGCCTAAGGAAACAGTCCAATTTACACCATCAAATAAAACAAGTCCTCTCACACACACACACACACACACACACACACACACACACACACACACACACACACACACACACCGTCCGCCGGTTCGTCGGCCTGTTACAGTGGGGAGTGAAGTGTGAAAAATGACATAAACCTGGACATATTCCAATAAACACGATTTGTAGGGAACAAGTGAACGAAGCGAAGCAGCACGGGTCATTCAGGAGCTCGCCTTGGTTTGAAGGTGCCTGCAGAACTATACAGATGCACTCCTCTCATTTCCTTCCAAATAATACCCAAACCCCACAGCCCGCAACCCCCAGTCCCGGTGTCTGCACTGGTTTCCTCCCCCTTGTAGAGAAACAAATGGATGGATGGCTTAAAGTTGCCTAATTGGAACAAACTGTGCTTAAATCTCCACCGAAATCAAGGGGAGCTCCCAAACACCTTGCACAAGGTCTAGGGCTTAGCACAAGCACACACACACACTTGCACGCATACTCTCTCACTCACACAAGCCCACTGTTGTCGTCGTGTTCGCGTTTTAGTAACAACAAAACGGACAGCCCCGAAAGGTAGGGAGGGGAAAAAAACTTCCTACACAGCCGTGGCGGAACCTAACATAAAAAAAAGCAGCTAAAACTGAAATAATCAGCCAGTCCGTGGAGGTGGCAGCAAAGTTCGGCCTCAAAGTGGTGCAGATTTTCCTCAACGGAAGGGTTTGGGAAGAGGGGGCAGAGTTTTTCCGAGCCCAGAAGAGAGGCCGCTAGAGCTGGATTCTCTCAAAGACTCCCTCCCAGAGCTTCACTTCAAAATGAAGTTATCTTCCCGAAGAGAAGAGCAGAGAACAGAGGAGATAGAAGAGAAGGGGGAAGAGAGAAGAGTGGAGTGGAGAAATCAGTCCGTTGCTTTGAGAGAGAAGGAGAGGCGGGGTCGGGACTTGCCCTTCCCCAGAATCATCTTCTGCTCTTCTTTTTGCTGTTTCTGCCTCTCCTGCTCGAGCTTCATTCGCTCCTCATGGATCTTGCGCTGCTCCTCCACTATACGCAGCTGATCCTCAGCCTGAGAGACGCAAACACAGACACAGTCAGACAAACAAACTCAGAAACCGCCCAAGTGAAGTGACAGAAGATGCACAATGCTGCTGTCATGAGCTTGTATCTCCCAAAGGGAAAGAAGGCGAAATCCTACATAACTTTTAATGGAAAGCAAGAGTTTCACAGGACATTCTGGAGCATTTCTATTGGTTCATTCATCATGACATCAGCCACTATGGTCTGGGGATGGCAAGTTCAAATCCCGAGCCATACCGCTTTGCCATCAGCAGCCGGAGACAGAGAGAGCACAATTAGCTGTGCTCTGTTGCTGTGCTCTGTTGCTGTGCTCTGTGCCTGAGCCCTTTCCCCTTATCACTCTTAAGTGACGTTGGCCGGCACAGGCGTCCGTTAGCTGGTGTGGTGGGGGAAGGTGGCAGGTGGAAAAGAGGCAGTGGTCGGAGGAGACGTGTTAAGTCCTTACCCTCCTAGCGCGAAGGGGAGCTATGAACGAGTGGGCTGTTTTGTTCTGATTGTGTCATGAATTGCATGACGAATGGACCCATAGAAATTCTCCAAATTAACTTCCACTGAACGTTAACAGAAACAGGCTTTCTCTGCTCCAGTAAGGATGCAAAATACTTCTGAGACAGCGACAATATACTTAAGATTCATGACTTGAAAGCATTTATTCTGTATGTCCAACAAAACAGAACAGAGGCAATGATATTAACTATACAACCGTGGCCTTAAAAACAAGCACACGCCATGATGAGGTCAGCCTGGGACAGAGTCGCAAGTGCCAGGCTTCCCTAAACATGACTTGTGCCCTGTCTGTAACAAGCTGGGTTCGTGCCCGTTAAGCCAAACTCAAATAAACACAACTTAATCCAAACACTTTAAGGGAGGCCACAGACTACTCCTGTTTAAAAACAGTGGAGGAAAAAAAAAAAAAAAAAGGTTTTACAATGAATGACATGATGTCCTGATAAACATCAGCATCTACACTCCGCCCAGAGCCAATTAAACACTCTGACAATGTTAACCCAAGGCTGTTTCTGCAGTTGGAACAAACAGCATAATTTCAAAAGGCAAGACGGCCTTGGGAAAAGACAAAAGACAAAGCGTACTACAAAAACACGAAGATAAATACACTGAAGACATTTTAGGACATCAACAATGCCTATGGTGTTCAAGCTTCTCCTAGGCTGTACATGAGCATTATATTAATTCGGCCCTTTAGTTAAATGTGTGTATTTGAGAGGCCAGTAAGCTATTGATTAAAAGTGTATAGACCCAAAGCAAACCAGGACTAGGACCAAACAGTGTATAATATTCTTGCCTGGTCTGGTATAAGGGAATCAGGATACGTGTGCAAACACGCTCCTAAATTTACTTCCCAGAGCATTAAAGATGGGTCAATTTTACTTGCCCTGCTCATGCTACAGAATCCTAACAGAAATCCTGCGCTCCCAGCCCAGCAGATGCTTCAAACCAAGAATAGCAGGTTTTCCAAATCTTGACTTGGAATATCCGTGAGCCGTTGCCACGCTTTGTACAATAACTGAAAAGCATTGTCCTCAGAAGCCTGGCTACTTCCAAAATATAGACCACAGAGAGGCTTTTAGCAACAACAGTAAGCTTCTTTCACGCTTACAGCAAATTCACAGTAATAACCACAATACCAAGAGAGGATTTGCAGATTTTTTCTGATAAAGGTCATGGAATGGCATTAGAGGCAAGTTGAAGTTCCACTGTATTTAAAGGATTTTTCAGGTTTGTAAGGGATTTTTCTCAGATTTTACAACAGTATCTAAGAAGGCCAGGGCTCATTTGTTCTGGTACAGTGGATTCTTTCCAGCACCCTTCCTCAACATTATCAGAACTGTGCATGAAAGAAAAACATGATTTTCTAGTGTAGACTCCTTTTTAAAAGGAATAAAACAAAGGCTTACCAGTTTAGCCTGAGCATCAGCAATCTTTTTGTTGTTTTCTTCCAAAATTTTCTCCAGTTCCTCCCTTTTGGATTTTTCTTCCTCCTACAGGGGTGACACGATGGCATGTTAGGCCAAGCAAAACAATTCCCTGAAAAAAGGAATCTCCACGCATGCAGTCCAGTCGCGCACGCAAACACTCGCTACACTCGCTCCACAACCCATACACAGTAACCAGCCAGATACACTCATAGCACAGAAGCCCTTTCATCCTCGCTCTCGCTCTCTCACTCGCACACACTGCAGAATTTCACAGGTTTTCAATTGGCAGAAGGTAAATCTTAGGTAAATGCAAAGAATTAACCCCTCTATGTCTCTCTTTCTTTCTTTCCCTTGCATCGAAACGATCAAAAGCCCTCCCACGAATGACTCCAATCACACACTTAAATCCCCGCAATGTCTTACTCAGACATCCATAAGCGCATTCACGAACATACATACATACAGAACAGGCATATTAAGACAGACATCGACTAACAGAGACTCTCATTTGTTTGAAGATGGAAAAAACAAATAAAAAAAGACAAGCTGATTGATTTTTTTTCTCCTCTTTTCTAGTCTACCAGCATCCATCAGCAAGAAATTTCAAAAGAAAACAAGAGACAATAAAGAGCAAATAAAACAAAGGAGAGATTGAATAGTAGTAGCTCACCAATGCTTGTATACCTACGCCTTTTTCCTTTGACTGTGTACTGTACCTACACAACTGCTGATTAAAGGGGTGAGTATTTACTGCCTGGTCCCGTGTGTGTCCCGTCCTGGACAGCGCTGCACTTCCCCTTTAAAAACTCTGCTCTGAGCCTCTAGCACAAGCTAGTGCTCTTAACACAGCAACACCACATGCAGTATAGCACAGTCCGGCAGAGTGAAAAGTGATGGTGTGTTGGACAGGAGAATGAAGCATGTAAGTAAAAGACATTACCATGTGGGGACATTGAACAATCGCGGGACGTCAGGCTTTTACGTGTTAAAACGCTGTTAAACAACTGCAAGAACACAAAAATGTGATCATTCATTACATTGGCTGGAGTGAAGGAACTAGGTTGAGCTTTTTGAAAAGTGGGCAAAAGAGGTCTAGTTTGAAGGGTGAATGTGTGTGGCTGTGTGTTTGTGTGTGTATGTAATGAGTGTTTGTGTGTGCATGTTCTTGCAGGTGCAGGCGTGTGCACCCGAAAAACCGGCAGGCCTGAGGAGAAGCAAGTTGTGAGGACATAGAAGTACATTCACAATACTGCACTTTTAACAATGAGAACAGTGTTAAAGAAAAATACGGGTTAGAAGACAGCAACAAAACCAGCAGCTGGCCTTAAAAAAACGAACAAAGATATAAATAAATAAATCAATAGAGAAATGAATTCTGAAGGGCAGAACTGGTCAGGTATATAGGGAAACATGTTAAAAAAAAAGAGAAGGCAAGCTCTTTTCTACAGAGATTAAAAATTAATCACTTCACTCCTACTCTAATAATAAGCTCCAGTGTTGCTGAACGCAGATCAAATGGTAGCTTGAGCTGCTGGACAGGAGAATAATGAGATAGAGGTGCTAAACCTGAGTCTGACAGGTCTAAATCTGAGCGGACAGCATGAGGGCACATATCTAACCCTGTTAGTGCTGACCCACTGGACCTTTGTGTGTTTGAGTGTCTGAGAATCGGCAAGGGAATTAGTGTCCAGTTCAAGAACTCGCATTTGCTTTACGATTAATGCGCGCACTCAAATCTTCTTTTGTAAGGAAGTCAGATGCACTTAGAGATGTTAAAGGCAGGGTCATCGATTCTGGCTCGAGTGAGCAGTTCTGAAACTCAACGGCCAAACAAACACTGACCCCTCCCTTCAGCCCCCCCAAACACATGCAGTGCAGTGAGGTGAGGTCTACGCTATAACTCGACTTGGTTGTGACCAATAACATATAGTCACTGGTTGTCATATCAGTGACAGTAAGGGCACAAAATAGCTCAAAACCCAGTCAAATCCCCAGGTATACTACCTAAATAATTACATCTACAGCAGATACAGATCATTTTCACACATTGGAAAGTCAAAGCAAATGTTTACTCCCATCTGAAGTTCTTCTAGATCCTTTTCATTTAGATTTAGAGTTTCCTTCCTCAGATTTGAAATGTTCCTACTTTGTGTAGCCAACGTTATTTGAAGGACCTTTAAAGCATGCAAAGCAATGCAAACTGGGTGAGCTGTTCCTACGTTTTAACAGTGGCGAGGAACCAGGAACCACCAGTGGTCTGAGGTTTACAAGGTCAGCATAACCAAGGTCGCCTGAAGTACTATGTAGAAACAGAGTTGGGCAAAATGGCAGTAATGTAGCACTCTATAATTGCCGTAATATGCTTAGAATCATAATAATAATAATAATAATAGTCCTGGCCGACTGGCTTTAGTGCAGCATAGTGTGTTAAACAATTAATACAAATATTTATAGATATTGTTGGTTGCATTCAGAAAATGTGTCAATTCAGGTGCCTTTTGACTTTTCTCTATCGTATCAAACCTCTGTAACACAACACTGTGTATTGTGAAAACATCTATATGTATATATGTCCATGACCCCACCTTTAACTGTTGTCTTAGCAGCCCAATTAGGCCACGCCTTCGCACTAAAGACTATCATATCATGCCGTTCCTACAGGAGAGCGTCATTAAAATAAAAACAAACAAAAAAAAATCTTAAAACGACAAACAAGCCAACGAGGAAAATGCACAGAATATCATAATTTACTAAACCAAAGACAAAAGCCTGACCAAAACACTGAAGGTCCGTTTTGTGAAAAGGCCTTTTATTGAAGACAAAGATAAAAAGGAAAGAGATGAAAAAGACATAAAGAAGAGCAAAGGGTAAGGAAGGTAAGAAAGAGGGGAGGGAAAAGGTGAAAAATGATTAATCTCTCACAGCCGTGACAAAACTTGCACATCACACACCTTCAAGAGCACCCAGTTATTGGTCTATAACCTGAAGGCAGACCCCAAGCCTTACTGCTTCAGACTCTAAGCACAGCTAAGACCTCCAGGTTACTGGTGATTGTAACCCAGGGCCACCTATGGCCACTTTATTCGTACACCTTCAATTTTTGTTGCTCTTCAAGACTGCAATCACCTCTCCATTTACCCCAGTGGTCTGCAAGTATGTGCACAAAAACAGGCAAAAGATTCTTGTGAATGGTTCACACTTTATCTAGGAATAATCTGCCCAAAATCTAATTGAATTTGCAGTGAAAAGGAAACACGTACATATATATACAGAGCCTTTGAGGGCCTTGAGGCCAGCTGCCAAGTTAGCAATAGCAGCCTTAGGCAATGACTGACAGGGCTTAATAAAAGCAAAGGTGTCCATTTATAAATATTAACAACTCAGGATTTCAGACGATTCAGTAAATCAAGGATCCCTCTGCCTGCCAGACAAACAGGTGTCTGAGGTTGTGGACCTCTCGTCTAATCTATTGTGGTGTACAGGTGCTTAGAAGTTATGCTGCCTTTCATCCCATCGATTCAAAACTGGCCTTTTTATTCCCACCCTTTCAAACTGCAGATCACTAAACACCAATGCTCCTCGCCCCCTCGACTCTCTTGAGGTTGCGAGTGCCAAGTTGTGCCACGGCAGCAGGGTGTACAGATTGCGGTGGAGTGCCGCTCCGTTGCAAACGACCGAGCGTTACCTCTCGGGCTTTCTGCGCGCTGAGCTCGGCCTGCCTCTGCCTCTCCAGCTCCTGCAGCAGCTGCGCCTCCATGATGCGTTTGGCTTCCTCCACGCGCCGCAGCACCTCCCGCTCTATCTCGTCTCGCCGCTTCTCTAGCTCCTCCTCCACCCGCCGGGCCACCATCTCCTCCACCCGCCGCGCTGTCTCCTCCTCAATCAGCCGCTCCTCGATCTCCTGCTGACGGCTGGAGGGGGACAGAGGGAGAGGCTGTCAATTTATGAAATGTGGGTCAAAACAAAGCACACAGCTTTACTGTTCAGCGTTTTCCAACAAAAAAGGACAGTCCCTAACTTTTTAGGGGTGTAATGGTTTACAAAGCTCACAGTTTGGATCGTTTAGCGTTTTTTTTGTTTTTGTTTTTTTTAGATCAGCCAATAAATAAATAAATAAAAAATAATAATAAAAAAAGGAAAGACAAATGTTGCCCTCCACTAAAACACCAGAGTGAAGAGAAAGTGAGAAAGTGGTTTCTGTGTTTCTTGCAATGAAGTACAGGCTACAAATGCCTTTATCGTCTGTGTACCGTGGTCATTTTACACACAAAATTATTTATATATCATATCATAAACCACTACAGTGCAAAGAACTTCTAACAAAACCCTAAAAACCTCAAAACCCCACCAAATCCTGCCTAATTAAATTTGTGCACACCAGCCTACGGAATATGAGCCTACAGACCTTTCTCTGGTGTCTCCTTTTTTTTTACTTTTAGTGGCAACGACTGAGCAGAGGTCACTGCAAGCCATGCCCTGGGGTCAGAGTCACCCCCAACCAAAACGGGCAGAGTGCTTTTAAAGGTTCACATGGCAATCAAACCAGGCCTAAGGCCAAACCTCGAGCTACAGTGCCTAAAAGCTCGGTGTTGTTTTTTTCCCCTTTTCACCTCCATCTTTCGCTTCCTGCTCTTTATTAGATTCTGTTTCTTTCTTGTCTTTTTCATTCGCAACCCTCTTCAGGTCACAAAAGCTGTGAAAATACTCATGAAGCTTTGTGTCAGCAGCAGACATCAGTGATTAGATTACCAGACACGACATCTGCCTGGTAAAAGTGCTAACTGATGATGTGGCCAGATGAACTGGCAGCTTAGAAGGCTGCACATCTTGTATATAGATAAGAGTCGTTTCTACAGCAAGTTGTTACAGGTACGGTGAGAGAGGAAAGTTCATCAGAGTGAAGGAATAGGAGTTCTTTGGCTACTTGAGGAGATATAATGGTGTTAAATTAAGTTATTATTTGAAAGAATCTCAGAAACTGGTTAACAAATTAAACCAGGTTCACCTGCTAGTGAGCTACCTCACCACGTGGGAGACTGGGGTTCGATTCCCAGTCTGGGTGACTATGCTGCGCTACACCAATAAGAGTCCTTGGGCAAGACTCCTAACACTACATTGGCTCTCCTCTGTGATATGAGTAACCCTGGATAAGAGCGTCAGCTAAATGCCATAAATGTAAAGCTAGTACCAGCTCTAAGTGCGCAAACTCTCGAAGAAAAAATTGCAAAAAAACTCAAGGCAAAATGAAGGTAGGCCAGGGAATAGTGAGCTTACTTTGTATAAGAGATGGCATATCAGCATGGGGCCAATTTCAGGAGAAAATACTGGCTTGAATGAGCCTGATCTGATCCTTTAACACATCTATCCTGAAACAGCAAACACTCCCACTGTATGACGTGTTGTTAACTGTGGGGTTCTTCCTGTGGGGTAGTCAAGTGCTTGAGTTTTGTGCTCAGTTTGAACCCGATAGCCCGCTAGTAGTTTATACAACAGAAAATAAGAGTACCAGTCAATTCAAAACCCTGACGCTGGCCTACAAAGCCTAGAGTGGACCGTACTTGATGGCGATGGTCAAAAGCCGATCAGCACCAAGAGCCCTTCCAAATTCAGGTACGGCTCAGCTTGAGCTGCCATCCTTTAAGATCCAGACATTCAGACATCCAGACATCTGTCCCGCCACCCGAGTGGTGGAACGAACTTCCCCTGGGTGTCCGAACGGCAGAGTTGCACGCTGTCTTCCAAGAGTACTCGGGCGAAGTAGTGTAGTGTTGACTACTGCGGTCTTCATATTGACTTTTGTATTTAGTAGTATCTAAGCTTAGATCTTTTGGATCCTGGCTGATGTGAAGTGTATTTTCTGAGTTAAAAGTGCTTATAAGAGCATCTCCCAAATGCCTTCAATGTAAACGATAGGGTTTCAATTTCACCATAAGAAGTGAAAAAGTGATCATTACTATGTAAATTGTCTTTGTCCATTTCAGTCACCTTCCTCAAACCCAACCTTCGCTCTACAACAGCAACATTACTCAGATAAGACCTTTCTGTTGTCCAGATAACTCTGGAAAGCCCTCAATTCTCATTCATCATGTGCCGCGGTCAATATTTCCCCCTCCGTTCAGTTTATGCAACTCACTGTCGTCTACCTGCAGGTACTGATCCGTTTGCTCTACCTGATGACACTGCGAGGACAGTGATCGAACCTAGTCCCGGACTACTAGGGCATTCGGCAATGAGATGCCACCACTAAAGCGACAATCTGTCCAGAAACCAACCCCATATGTCCAAGCGTCAGTTGAAATAAAGTAGTTTTCCCCCTAATTCCCCCTCTAGTCTTCTAAAAATAGTCCTTAAACTAGCGTACAAGGATATGCGAGACCCGGTGCTGATGCTGGATGATTGGTTCTGCCACCAATTCCTATTCAAAGGTACTGGATGGAAACCCATCACTCCAGAGAACGTCCCACACGCCAATGCCCAAAGTTAGGGTTTGAGAGACGGCATCTCCTCTTATATATATATATATATATGTTTGTGCAGGTGTCCCAATACTTTTGTCCATATGCTGTAAACTTAAACTAAAACATGGGACCCTAGAATAATCCCTTAATGTGTAAAAAGCAATTATAATTAATGCTATAAATCTCAAAATATAAATATTAAATATTTATCTGTATATGTGTGTTTGTGCAGGTGTCCCAATACTTTTGTCCATATGCTGTAAACAAACTAAAACATGGGACCCTAGAATAATCCCTTAATGTATAAAATGCAATTATAATTAATGCTATAAATCTCAAAATATAAATATAAAATATTTAGGTAAATAATAATAATAATAAATAATTATTAATAACGATGATATACATTATTATTATTATAAACACTGATATTATCCAATAAAGGGTCCAGTAAAAGTACCCGTATGACCCCTGAGCAGGCAGTACACAGCGCGAGGACAGCGGTTATGCTAAGCTAACGCCGCCTCAGTCAGGTTAGCATTAGCTTAGCTAGCTAACCGCTGCTGTGGTCACTCCTCAGCCAGCTCCTCGAACCCGCTCCCCCCTCACTCACATCCTCCTCTGCCTCTCCATCTCTGCCTTCCTCTCCTCCTCCTCTTTCCTCTGCTTCTCGTCCACAGCGGCCCGTTTGCTGAGAGTCCGCCCGAACATGTCCACCCTCTCCGGCGGAGAGCTCCTCTCCCGTTCCCTGCGCGAGGCCGTGGCCGCAGTCGCCGCTGCTGCCGCCGCCGCCGCCGCCGCTGCTGCTGCTGCCGCCGCTGCGTTGTTGGACTTGGACCGGGATCGGGACCGAGAGCGAGACTCTCTGCGGCGGCTCCGCTTGCCCTCTCGGGACCGGGACCGCTTCTTGCTGCGCTCTCGGTCCCGGGAGCGGGAGCGCGACCTCGAGCTTCCCGCCCCGCCGCTCCGCTCGCGCCTCTTGCTGCGCTTGCCGCTCTTAGAGCGCTTGGAACGCGACGAGCTGCGGCTCCGCGAGCGCCCCATTCTCCAGCCGACACGCGCGCTCGGTCTCGCTCTCGCTCTCGCTCTCACTGAAGTCCGGGACACGGAGAACCCGCTGCTCGGACAGGCGGCGGGAGGACGGCGGTTCTGGTCGTTATTTCGCTTTTTTGTTTTGGTCAGTTTTGCTGTTTTTCTCTCGCTGAGGGAAACCCGAGCAAATATGGCGACGCTCTGGAGCTGTGCTTTCCCCCACAATGCCCCGCGCTCGGCTCGGCTCGGCTCAGCTCGGCTCCTCTCGGCTTCTCTCGGCTCCGCTCGGCTCAGCTCGGCTCTTTCCGCGCAGTGCTGGCGACAGTTCGGCTGTCCGGTTCGGTTCGGTTCACTGTAATGAGTTTAGTTTTTGTTCAAACTTCAGTTTATACAAAACAGTTTAATTATTTATATGTTTTTGGTACAAAAAAATAGAAACAAATATAAATAACGTAATTAATTATTTCATAATTTAATAATAATAATTTGTGTTTTACAAAATAACTTATTATGTAAAACAAACAGTTAAATCAGTGATTTTTTTTAACCAAAACATTGGGGTGTAAAAATATAAATAAATAAATTGTAATAATAATAATAATGTAATAATTTTACTTTTAGTTAATAGCTTAAACAATCATTTAATTATCTGTTTAGTTGTCTAATTGAATCATTTTAGTTCTAGTTAGTAACTTACATAATCATTTAACTGTTTATTTAATACAAGGAAAAGCAATGAATAATAAAACAGCTTTAATAATCTAGTTTATTTAGTTTAGTTAAATTAAAATGAAAATGGTTTCATAATTTAACTTTAGCTAACAGCTTACATAATAATGTAATGCTTTAGTGTTACTAATTACTTTGTATCAAATTATTTCGTCAGTTTAGTCATGGGTAAAAGCATGCGCAGTAATTTATTCATTTATTTAAATACGTAACATAAAAACAATGTAAAAAAAATAATAAAAATCCAATAAGCTAAATTAAAGGGTGGGCTCTTAAGGGATAGCCATCCCTCACCCCAGCCTCCTCCCTCCCCCATCACTAACTGATGTAACAGAACTGGCGGTTAGTGCTCTCCTCCAAGCGTGGTGAGCTTCAGTGATAATGGGTTGATGTGATTGGCTGGCTTCATGGTGCATGATGGAGGAGCCATAGCTACTGAGTGGGAACTGATGATGACTGAATTATGGTTAAAACTGGTTATAAATAAATAAATAAATAAATAAATACAACTCTGGCCATGGTTGTGACCTGTGGGGTCAAATGGCTTAACATTAACTAACCGAGGCCTTTTGTGGTGAGCACAGTTTCTCTCTCCTCCGTCTCACACCCACATTCACAGCGCTAGACAAAAATAACCACTTTCAAAAGCCCCTGGACCACCCTGTCCCACTTTGGGCACATGGCTGGCATTGTTAGAGCTGGTGCCCTTTAACTTGTGTATCAAAAATAGTCTTTTTTTATTTATTTTCTTTTTGCATATTCCGTCAGCTCCTGAAAATAGCCCACGTCCAGTGCTCTGGAGCTCGAGGAAGACAGCGATTATACAGTAATGCCAGTGTGTCATTCCAGAGCCATTTTCTCCACTGCCCCAATCTCTGCAGGGGCTGGTCGAAGAATAAACACAGATATCAACCATTCCCAAAATAAAAGTACGATAAGCTTATCTTTAAAGGAAACAACATTTCAGGACCACAACGAGACGAATGCCTGCTGAAGCGAGCTGTCAGGGTTCTAAATCAGGAAACTGGTGGAAGTGAAGATTCCCATCAGTGGATTTTTTTAACAACAAAATAGGGGCGTGTGGGTCGCTTGTTTACACTGGCAGCACAAATTTACTCAGTTTCCTCCAGAAACGAGGTCATAAAGATCCACGTGGTCCAATTATTAATGCGCATGATGACTTATCATCTGCAGGCCGTTGTTCATCTAGAGAGATTTACAGTCCCACGGTGTATCTCAGAGGGAAATGCAGTGTCCGGGAGGGACTCTGGGGTGGATGCAGGTGGTGAAACCTGATATTATTGGTTGATAAAATGATGCCCTGCTCACTGAAAAAAATATGACATACAAAAAAAAAACATGATTTTGATGGAGAATTGCTGTAAAACAAGTATTTTGGGCCATTTATGAAACATAAACATTCAAAATAACAAATAAACACTGTTATGTGTGCCTTTAATTTGGTGCTCAGTAGCATTTAGCTATTAACTATTATCGTTTTAGTTCAGTTTTAAAATTAAATAATAATTATTATTTTAATTTAATAAATAAATATATTAAATTTGTTATTAAATAATAGCAAAAAACATGTATTGTATTTTTAAAAAATAATTTAAATTACATTGACATTATTATCTTTAATAATTTATTTTAAAAAATTATTTTAGTTATTAAGTATTTTTAAATAATTACAGAATTTCGTCATTTAAAAAATATTAAAAATCTTTTAATTAAATAAATAATTAAATTTGAAATGATGTAATATTTATAAATAATAACATTTCAAATAATGTTGACATATAAATAACAATTAGTTGCTCAATTTAGGTAAAACTAAAAAAAATATATATTATAAGAATATTAATATGAAATGTTTAAAAAATTTAATAGAATATATAGAATTTCTACAAACTCAATACAAATTGTTGGCAGATTAGTCTCTGTTAGCTCCTGTTAGTTCCTGTGTTCAGCCTGTTTCTAGCTCCATCTGTATGCTATCATCGCTTGGTACGCTTGGTACCCCGACATGAGGGCTAACCAGAATCAGCAGGGTACTGCAGTAGCAGTACGGGTCACTCAGCAGTGGAAATCACACCAAATTCAGGGATAATGGCTTTCCCAGGTATGCTGAGCTATATCACACCACACAGTAGAAAAGCGCCATTATGAGCCCCCTGTCGGGCCCAGACTATATTGACAAAAGTATAGGGACACCTGCTTATTTATTGTTTCTCCCACAGTCAAAGGTATTAACTGAAGTTTATCCTGCTTTCGTTGGAGTAACTGTCTCCAGGGAAGAAAGCTGTCTGCTAGATTTTGAAGTACAGCATTGCTGTGAGGATTTGACTGCATGCAGCGACAAGAGCGGTAGTGAGCTCAGGATGTTGGACGGTTGCCGCCCCACCTCATTTCCCAACCAACTCCCCAACTTGGTTAGGTCCACTGCTCCACAGCTCAATGCTAGGGGGGCTTTATACCCCTCTAGCCCACGTCTGGCATTATTAGGCAGCATGGTGCCCATAGGCTCATCATAGCTTTATCTTTATCTGCTCCAGTAGTCCTATTCTACTGGCAGTACTTCTTCTCTGCAGGGACTAGACAAGCTGCGTCAGCAATGGGTGCAACTTAAAGTATCTGAATGCATTCATGAGTACGGGTGTCCACAAACATCTGGACATGCAGTGTATATTTAGCTTGCTTATCACCTGGACCCGTAGCTCGTCCAGCTGTCCTCAGCCAGACTGCTAGGAATGCACTACCTCGGAGAGAACGCTCTCCCTACGCTGGTCTCCCAAGCCTGTACTTTGACTTCTTGAGATGCTTAATCATTCATGAGGTGTGTAGCTAGAGAAAGAGAGAGAGAGAGAGAGAGAGAGAAACACAGACAGAGCGAGATGTCTTGTTTTTGCTCGTTCCTGTGTGACAGCACAGGAGAGGCCTGTTCCTAAACCTCTTTGATAAATAATGCAGTGGCCCCTCACATAAACGCTAGGAGAACGTTGTCAGCTACGGCTGAATCGTGGAGGGGAGCCGGGGCAGAAGCACTTCTGAAACTTTGTGCTTCTCACACGAAACGTTGGTGGGGGGAACAGCGACGGTGTTGACGGAAAGCAAGCTACAAGGAGACCCACAGGAACGTTTCTTCATCTCCAAGTCTTTTCCTGGCTGGTCGGCCCTCACTTTCTCACGGCTCATCAATAACTTCTGGGCACGACGCAGCGCCATCGTGCAACGTGCAATCATTGCAGGCGTCCGCTACGAGTTTGGTTTCACACTAGTTGATCTCTGCTCTCTCAGTTGTCGCACCGACGGCGGCCTAAACAACCGCTTGACAGCGGCGTGATTTAGATGGCTTCAGCTGAACGATCTCGAGCAGCACAGTTGCCTCACCGAAAAGCTTCAAAGTGAGTCAGAACTCCAACAACAACAACAACAACAACAACAACAAAAAGCTGCGGCTTCCTGCCACAATACACCTGAGCGCATTTCCCTCCAAACCAACACAAAAGACGCTCACCTCGTTTCTATATCCACTGCCATTCAGAAGCTTGGAGACACTGTTTTCACTATTATTACCAAACAAGATACACACTTTTTGCAGATGCATAAAGCAGATGATTAGAGTGCGGCGCCAGCCGGCGAAGTCAGACTCAGTTGTGACTCAATTGAAACCTGTAACAAAATGTTCTCGTTTTTTAAATTTTTATTATTAAAAATAAGGTAAAGGTGCACCTTACGCATGTATTTGTCACTGTACAGTGAAATGTGTCCTCCGCATTTAACCCATCTGGTAGTGAACACACACACACACACCCAGAGCGGTGGGCAGCCAACTCCAGCGCCCGGGGAGCAGAGAGGGTAAAGGGTCTTGCTCAAGGGCCCAACAGTGGCAGCTTGCCAAGCCCGGGAATCGAACCCACAACCCTGTTATCGATATCTCAGTGCTCTAACCGCTGAGCCACCACTGCCATAAAGGCTGCACGGCACACATTATTTTATCAGCAGGATGGATGGATGGAAGGACAGATGGAAGGATGGATGGGTGGGTGTGTGGGTGGGTAAGCAGGCAGGTGGATGAATGGATGGATAAATGGGATACTGGCTTGCTGGCTGGGTGGGTGAATGGATGGAAGGGTGGATAGGTGGGTTGGTGGGTGGATGGACAGATGGATGAACAAACGGATGGATGAATGGATGGGGGCTTGGATGGGTGTTTGGATGGATGGATGGATGGGTTGCTGTCTTGGTGTATGGGTGGACTGAAGGGTGGATGGATGGGTCGATGGGCGGATGGGTGGGTGGATAGGTGGTTTGGTGGATGGATGGATGGACAGACGGATGAGCAAACGGATGGATAAATGGATGGGGGTTTGGATGGATGGATGGATGGATGGATAGGTTGCTGTGTGTTGTATGGATGGGTCGATGGGCAGATGGGTGGATGAACGGGTGGGTGCAAGGATGGATGGACAGATGGATGAACCAAAGGATGGATGGATGGATGGATGTATGGATGGACTGAAGGGTAAATGGATGGGTCGATGGGCGGATGGGTGGATGAACGGCTGGGTGCAAGGATGGATGGACAGATGGATGAACCAAAGGATGGATGGATGGATGGATGGACAGATGGGTGGATGGGTGTTTGGATGGATGGATGAATGGATGGATGGGTTGCTGTCTTGGTGTATGGATGGACTGAAGGGTGGATGGATGGGTTGATGGGTGGGTAGATGGGTGGATGAACGGGTGGGTGCAAGGATGGATGGACAGATGGATGAATGGATGGATGGACAGATGGGTGGATGGGTATTTGGATGGATGGATGAATGGGTTGCTGTCTTGGTGTATAGATAGACTGAAAGGTGGATGGATGGGTCGATGGGTCAATGGGCGGATAGGTGGGTAGATGGGTGGATGAACGGGTGGGTGCATGTATAGACGGCTGGATGGACAGGTAGATGGAAGGATAGATGGCTGGGCAGGTAAGCAGGTAGATAGATGTTTGGATGGTTTGATGGATGAATGAATGGATGAATGGGTAACAAGCTGGCTGGGCGGGCAAATGGATGGAGGGGTGGATAGGTGGGTGGATGGACGGATGGATGAATAAAGAGATGGCTGGATGGACAGATGGATGAGTGGATGGATGGACGGATGGATGCATCAACAGAAGGAGTGGATGAATGGGTGGACAGATGGATGACTGGGTGGTTGGATGGATGGAAGGGTAGACGGATGGATGGCTAGGTGGATGAGAGATGGGTTCTTGGCTTGATGTATGGATGGACTGAAGAGTGAAAGGATGGGTCGTTGGGCGGATGGATGGGTAGGTTGGTGGATAAACGGGTGGGTGCTTGAATGGATGGATGGTCAGACTGGTTGGTGATGGATTTGTGAATGGACGGATGGGATAAAGAGCTGGGTGAATGGATGAAGAGGTTGGTGGATAGACTGATAGATGGGTGGATAGGTAGGTGACTGGATGGTTGGCTGGCTGGGAGGGTGGATGTGTGTACGGACGGCTGGAGGAGAGATTTAGCGTAATCAGATGTCGCTGGCTCTGAAATGACGTAAACATTTTGTTTTAAGCTACGATAAATAGTATAAATAGTACAGTCGTACGTTTCCATTTACTCTGCTAAGAAACGGACACCAACTATTAATTCGACAAGGGGGCCCGAGCGTTTGAAGGGTCCTGTGTGTGCATTTACTGATTAACCTCAATCTTTAAATGATTACTTGGCCGTTCCAACATGGCTATTATGCTTATCTGCTTCCAGAGATGAATGCTAACCTCACTGCCGGAGTTAATGAAAAGTGGCTGCGCTCCCTCGCCCCTCTTTGGCTCGTTTGATCAAAGGGGGTGGCTTCTCTTTTCTCCTGGTTCACCTCAGCTGTCTCAGCTGGGAGAGGCTGCTTAACACACACTCATACACACACACGCACACACCCAGGAGCCCTCGTCCTGCCGTCATTGTCATGCTTATGTCCCAGAGGCCACAACACAAAGAGCCATTGAGGAGAGAGAGGGAAAGACTGGGAGAGAGAGAGAGACACACACACACAGAAAGACAGAGAAAGAGAGAGAGAATGGGGGTGGGGTGGCTCTTGACAGAGTTTCTTTAACCCCCTTAGGCAGAGTGTGTGTGTGTGTGTGTGTGTGTGTGTGATATAACTATAGTGTTAAGGAGCAGTGGGCTGGTCATGCTTCCAAAAGTCTCCTGGGGGTCTAAGTTGAAGCTCCATTGTGTGTTTGTGTGTGTGTGTGAGTGTAAGCGGTCAAAAGTTTGGTCTCAGTTGCCGTACTAATAATTTAATATATGCAATTATATGATATTTACTCATCTAGTGTATTTTTGAGCAACAAGATGTTATAAAGTAAACAACGATACATGGTAATTATCTCGGTATCATCGTTTTCTGTCTCAGGACTCTTCTATCGCATGATGCTAGCAGTGCTAGCGACAGTTAAAGGCTAGCATGGTCTTCTGTGAGTCACATGAGACCAGCCAACTGCATGTTTTGGGAGAGCTGGCTCAGGAAACCCTGGCTCAACACGCTTGGAGGAGAACACTAACAGCCAGCTTACAGAAGCCCACACTGGCTAGCCTAGCCTCACACTGGCTAGCTTTTTGGTACCTGGTACCTGGCCTGGTTCCCACTCCCCTACAATAAATGTAGCTGGTGGCACCATAAAACCCCGCTAACTCTTTCGTAAGTGAGTTCTGGCTGCCTGTGACGGTCATAGCATGAGATCTTTTGGCCTGAGCAGAGTGGGGAGCTACTGATGACAAAGCCTGTTTTAGTCCTAGGGCCCTGTCTTACACCTTGCACAAGGCGCATGGCGATTCGCGTTACTATCTTACACCCCACCAACAGTCTTATGTTCACGCCTTCCGCCTGCGTGGTTTAAACAGCAGCGCTGCTTGTGAATATATCCACACCGATTGGCGCGGTGGTCTCGAAATGAGGGGTGTTCAGGTCAGTTTCTGGCGTATTGCTGTGTATCTCAGCAACAGGAAACACAGAAGGAGCTCCACTGACTGAAAACAGCCCAGTCAGACGGTCGTCAGCAGTCAGACGTTCGTGCAGGCGCCCCCCCACGCTTTACACCACTGAAATAGCAACCCGCCAAGGTCAGTTTGACCGCACCTGGCTCTTAAAGGGTGATTGGTTTATTACTGCACGTTACGCCCAAATATACACACCCATGACTAATTAAGAGACTCAGTACATGGGTTTTGCGCAGTTTCGAGATGTGCAGGGCGAACCTTTCCCGTCGTTACGATAGCAAAGACACACTGACACGCCCCCTAAATCAAGCTGTGCGGTGCGCGTCTGCTTTTCTTGGCCACTGCGTCACAGAAGGCTGTTCCGAAGTGAAGTACAACCCAGAAAAGCAGCCTGTGTCCAGACCGATTTAGAGGATGCAGCTGATGTATCTGATGTAGCTGCAGCCTGGATATAATATCTAATATCCAATTAGCAGGTAGAAATATGTTCATTAAGATGTAGCTCTCTCTAGCTTGTGTATGTGCATGTGTGTGTAAGTGTGTGTGTGTGTGTGTGTGTTGATGGGCAATCCGGCTCACCTTTCCTCGCTAGCGTGTGTATGGACGACTGGCCAAGACAGGCGAAAGGTTAAAGGTCATTTTTGAACTATTGAATGGAGCAGAAAGGTGATCCAATATGCCCCCCCCCCCCCCCCCCCCCCCATCTCTCTCTCTCTCTCTGTCTGTCTATCCATCTCTCCTTTCCTCTGGTTTCTTTCTTTTCTTTCAGCGGTGCGAGGAGCTCTCCTGGTGAGGCCATACACACATATACACACACACACATATACACACATACACAAAGGGGCAGAGAGGCCTCTCAGGCAACCCACCCAATGAAAACAGAGGCTTCTACTCATGTATCAGTAAGGATACACACACACACACACACACACACACACACACTAAGGCTGCATAAAATAGGTAAACGATTCATTTGACCAAATCAGGTCAGGTTAGCCGATTAGCTGTGATTGGTCAGGACGCAGGATAATACAGGGCCGATACAGGGCCGATACAGGGCCGCTATAGGGCCCATACAGGGCCGATACAGGGCCGCTATAGGGCCCATACAGGGCCGATACAGGGCCGCTACAGGGCCCATACAGGGCATACATTAAAGAAGAAGTTCGGCGTGAAATCAAACTCACGCAGTTATCCCCTTTCTCCAGATGTCGGTGATCGGTTTGAGATCTTTGGTGTCCGAATTTTGCTTCTGTAGCAAAGCGCTGGAGCTACAATGCTAACATCGCTAACAAACACTAGACGTCAACAGTCACCCAAACCTTCCCGTTAATACACACCCACTCAGATCTCTCAGCGGGCGGTATTGTGTTCAATAAGGTCGAGCAGACGTGTCAACAATGAAGAACCCCTTGCTGTGTAGGTGAAGGCCAGGGGCTGCAGTGTAGATGTTTAGGTGTAGCGCTACATTCTGGCTCAATTTGTCCATTTTTTATTGTTTACAGGAAGGCATGATGTGCCTCAAACCTCAAAGACAGGTCTGCACCACCTTAATGGACACCTGCTTATGGTTTGAGATGAGGGTCAGGGCTAGACTGTGCAGGAAGGACTTGTTTGATAGGTGACTATTGAATTCCTGTGTCTGTTAGCAACGTTAGCCTCTTAACTCCAGTGCTGAAGGAAAGAAGCTAAATTGGACGGCAAATATGGCAAACATGCTGAGCAACTACGCCTAGGGTAGATATTACATTTTTTGTGCAGCTCAAGCATGCACACACACACACACAGAGAGATTTGCCCACCAGAGAGTGAATCTGATATACTGTAACTGGTGTGTCTGTCAGTACACTGCTATGATCAGGGTCTCTATGTTGTGGGATACGCAGAGAAAAGAGAGAGAGAGAGAGAGAGAGAGAGAGAGAGAGGGAGAGAGACATTTCTTTCTCCTTGAAAGCCCACTTTTATTCCTCCGTGCCTGCAGTGAGAAGGCTGAATAAAAAGAGAGAGATTCGCTCTCTCGCTTTTATCTCTCCCTCTTTCTCTTCTCCTTTTCATCTCTTTGAGGAGTCACTTGAGAAAGTTTTGAGAAAGTTTTTAACAGTTTAACACAGTGTGTGTGTGTGTGTGTGTGTGTGTGTGCACGCTACGGTTGTAAATCTCTGATCTCCCAGCAACTGCATTTTCTATAAAAACAAATCAATGCATCCAGTAATCTCAAATTTCAAAAGACTCTTGTTTTCAAAACAAATGACTCAGTGATTCATTTATAATTCAGTTGATTTTAATAAGTGATTCAATTAATCAAATTCGAAATGTCAAATTTGATTCAGTGTCTGATTAAGTCTTAAAATGATTAATTGTGATTCAATTCATTTATGAACAATTCAGTGAATCATAAAGAGCTCGATTGTTCACCACGATGCTCTTAATTACAGTTGGAAGTGATTCAATGAGTCATTAAATTAATTCATACTAATAAGTAATTCAAAGAGTGATGAAATTTCACCCTGGCTTGAATTATTGATTAACAAACCGATTCAGTGCAGAGTCAAATACTGTATATCAAACAGTTCTTCTCAACTCTGTTCTTTAGAAAATGATTCAATGCATCAAGAAATATTGAAATATTTAAAATATTTGATCACAAATTGGTTTGTTCATTCATGAAATGATTCAGTGAAACATGAAATCTTAAAAAACAATTCATTTCAATTCAGATTGTTCAGAGCAGATCATTTAAAATGATTCAGTTTCAGTTTAATTACTGAAATCAATCAAATTTCAAATTTGCTTCAAAAAGATTCATTTAATTAATTTTGAGCTATTCAGGAAATTATTCCAAAACGATTTCAAAAAAACGAATTCATTGCGATTCAGTTCATGAATTAATGATTCGGTGCATTGTGAAATCTCAAACTTGCTTTAAAACGATTCCAGACAATTCAGTTTTTGAGAAACTGTGATTCACTGTGATTCACTCAGTTCATTATGAACTTCACCACGATTCAGAATCAACAAAAAAATGAATTCATACTTTAATAATAATATTTTAGTTATTTTAGTTTTATAATGGATTCCAAAAGCAACATGGTTGAATTACAGCCCTCAGGTGCATTTTTACACCCTTAGTGTGTGTGTGTGTGTGTGTGTGTGTAATCCTCTGCACAGGAAAAATAAGCCTGAGAAACTGGCTACAGGAAAAGGGACACATCTATCAAAGGCTCCATACCTCTCTCTCCCTCTCCCTCTCTCTCTGCCATTGCCTCCACACATGAGACTCTTAACAATGGCCGTTTCCTGACGTGGAGACTTGAGACAGCGAGTCGCTCTCAGAGAGTGAATGATCATGGGAGAGAAAGAGTGTGTGTGTGTGTGTAAGTATGTGTGGGAAAGCGTGAGAGAGCATTTTCAGGACCAGGGATTTGTTGAGTGTGGGCCTCAAAGCTTACATCACCTGTGTGTATATGTATATGTGTGTGTGTGTTTGTGTATGTGTGCGTGTGTTTGTGTGTGTGTGTGTGTGTGCGAGGGTCTTTATACGAAGCACAATGGCCACAATACATTAAAGAATAATGTCCTCACATATGGTGAAGTGGTGTGTTAAGTGGTGCGGCTGTTTGGATCAAATGGGCACCGGAATTCCAGCTTTGTTAACCCCAGCGTCTCAACAGCGCTCCATTCAGAGACGTGGGCTTTGTCCCCCTTTAACTCATTAAAGTCCGCCTCTAGATGAGTCAGTATGCCGCACGTCCACACTGGTCAGAGTAAAGTGGATCAGTGTGGAACTGGAGCCTCCTGTGTTCCGCTGTGTTCCTATCACAGCCTAAAAGAAGATCTGGTTTCGGATAATCTAAGCTTGGGCACGCTGGTTCTGCTGGTCAGCCAGAGTGGTCAGGTATAACCTGATCATAGGTTTGTTTACCAGCTAGCTTTTCAACCACCTTGACTAGCAAAGTCCAGCTTACACCACTGGTCTTGAGCTGGATTTTTCTGCTGGTTGACCAGCTTGGACTTGCTTGGTCATACTGGTCAAGAGCTAAGCTTGAGCTGCCCACCCTGACCCCACATACAGATGCCCACCAGGGTCATAGATGGGACCAGGAGGGGTTATAAACATGGGCCTCATCTGGGTTGTACACTGCGTATGAGGCCTAGATGGAACCCATGTGAGAGTCAGGTGGGCTGTAACGATGGAGCCCATTTGGGAAGCCCAACTGGGTCCCAGTAACGACACATGTACAAACCCACCCCACCTAGCCCAAGTTCCACCCATGTGAGGCCTAAACTAGGCTGCACTGTGTGCCCTCTGCCTCTACACACACTAGCCATGTGTGCTAAACTCAAATACATCTCATTTCAGTATATGGACAAAAGTATTGGGACATGTAGTTGGCTGATTTACTGCATCTGGAGTCAGCGATCAATCATGTTACTTGAAACCGCACTCACACATCTTCAAATACATCTCATTTTACAATTTGGACAAAAGTATTGGGACATGTCTTGGCTGAATTTGTGGCTAAACTAGGCCGAAAGTGGTGCCTTTGTAGCATTCCACTAAGAAATGTGGCTAAATTAAGGAAGCCGGTACACTGACCTGGGCTGCTTAGCCCTTTCGGGGGCCTTCTCCAATCCTCCCTAACCTGAGGGGGGTTAAGCATTTCTGACCCACCCCTGAGGCCCCCTTTACACACACGTGCCTTTAAAATCCATCAGTGATGTCCAGACACACTGTAAGGTGTGATTGATATGTTATATCCATCACCCAGTCTGTCTAGCGCACAGCGTGACGCTAACCTCAGTTTCCACTCCTTTTCATGTGTATGTTCCTCAGTGTGTGTGTGTGTGTGCGTGTGTGTGTGAAGGTCCCACTGTCATTAAATGGGCTTTTGTTTCACTCCTCATCCATCTAAATGACACTCACATTATCAAAGGCCTAAAATAGGCTTCACTGGGTGTGCTCTGCCTCTATTCACACCAGCCATGTGTGCTAACATCTAATACATCTCATTTCACTATATGGACAAAAGTATTGGGACGCCGGCTCATTCGTTGTTTCTCCCGAAGTCAAGGTCTATCAGATAAGAGTTGACCCTGCTGCTTATGTTGGAGTGACTGTCTCTACTGTCCAGGTAAGAAGGCTTTCCACTAGATTTTGGAGGGGCTTTGCTGTGAGGATTTGATTATTCGATTGCATTTAGCCGCCGACAGAAGCGTTAGTGAGGTCAGGATGTCGGATCACCACTCCGCCTCCCCCTATTCATCCCCAACAACCCCAGCTCATCCCGAAAGAAGTATTGGATGGAGCACCGTTCATCATTTCAGAGAACACAGTTAGCTCCACTGCTCAACGCTGGGGGGCTTTATACCCCCTCTATAGCCCACGCCTGGCATTAGGAGGCATTAGGTGCAAATAGGTCCATGTTTTAATCTGCCCTAGAGAGCCTCGTAGAGAGTTCGTTCACTGGCAGTACTTGTTTACGCTTGTTTAAGTGTGTGCGTGTGTGTGCATTTGCATTAGAAGTGGTGTCCACAAACTTTTGGACACGTATCTGTATGTGTGTGTATGTAGGACTGGTTGTATCTGTACGTGTAAAGTCCTTGTTTGTGTTGCGCTGATAGTCTGGAGGTCAGGGCGATGGTAGCTGATATCACCCCCCCCCCCACCACCACCACCACCACCACCACCCCCTTTAGAGATATCATCCCCGGTCTTTAGCTGCACTCGGACAGGCTGGAGGTTAAAAAAAGGACAGCAAAATCTTCCCTTATCACTTTTCCATTTAAAGCGCTACCTCGCCTCGGACGCTAATTCTGCCAATAGCGAACAGAAGCTTGTGGAGACCAATTAGCATTGCACAAACGCACTCATGGCTAGCCGATCCTTGCTGGGTTGCATTCATCACTAGCTACATTAGCATACCTCCTTTAAGGCCTTTAAGTGTTGCGCCACAGCCCCGAGGCAGGCAGGCGGGCGGGCAGGCAGGCTAAAGCTGCTTGAGATAAGGAATGATTACAGATTCAGGGCTAATCGTATTGTGAAACTGAAGCCAAATCTCATTTGAAGAACCTGATGCTAATCGCATTTGAGCTCATTACAGATGAGGCTTGATCGCGTTCACATCTGGGTTTCGAAAGTCAGAAGAACACTGAGATTTGTGAGGTTGTAGAGGGCTCCTGTGTTTCATTTGAGATTGGCTTGAGGGTCCGGCTAATTGGCAGAGCTAAAAACAGTATAGCTAAGTACACAATAGGCCAGAAGCCTGCTTTCTGTAAGATGACCGAAGGTAATGCAGTGTCCGAAACCACAGTAGCCAGTGCTGTACGACTTCTTTAAGACCACCAATGATACACTATCTGTCCAAATGTTTGTGGACACCCCTTCTTATGAATGCATTTAGCCTCTTGTTGCACTCATTGCTCACACAGATGTGCAAATGCACACACACAGCTTGTCTAGTCCCTGTAGCAGATAAACATGTGGTACCTATTGGCACCATGCTGCCTAATAGAGGGATTGAGCTGTGGAGCAGTGGAACAGACTGTGTTCTCTGGAGTGATGGATGGTGCTCCATCCAATACTTCATTTGAGATGAGTTGGGGAGCTGACAATGAGATGGGGGGTGATCATCCAACATCCTGACCTCACTATCACTCTTGTCGCTGAATGCAATCAAATAATCAAATCCTCACAGCTAACCAAAATCTCGTGGACAGTCTTCTTCCCTGGACAGTAGGGACAGTCACTTCATCTGAAGCAGGATCAACTTTTCATTAATGCCCTTGATTTTACGAATAAGCAGGTGTCCCAATACTTTTGACCAATCAGTGACCACACAGAAAGGGGACATTTATGGCCAGTGTGTGCTGTTTTCATGGGTTTGCGTGGTGTTAATTAGCAGGCCTTCAACTTCACTTGTTGGCTACATTAGCCTCGAAGCCCCAGCAGAAGAAGAGTTTGGATGTTTAATGGTAATTAAGGCATCGGGGATGCATACCTGAAGCGAGCTCCAGAGGATGTGACTTTGTAAGAAGAAGGTAATTAGAAGCATTAGCGCCAGTCTTTCAATTATATACTTAACGACGTAAAGGGATTTATCCCTTTGATCCTCTCATCTCCTTGAAGCTTCATTACAGATGGGCAGTTTAGATTCTGATGAACAGATTAACTGATGGATAAACGTCACGTAGGTATCGCCCGGTGTCACCTCCACCTCTGACCACAGGACCACACACCTGAGAGTTTTGGTTGGTGAATGATTTCATTTGTTTGACACCCTAGCAACCAACTAAAACACTGTAGAAACACGTATTAATATCCAAGCAGCATCCTAGAGATCATTGACTACCTTGCAACACCCTAGCAACCACCACAATACACTCTGGCAACTATCAAAAACACTGTAGCATTCATACAATTCTTGCACCCCGCTGACACCCTACTGACTAACACCTTAGCAACCATCTGGAATACCATAGCACTGGCAACAACCTAACAACACCCTAGCAGCCACCACAGAACTGACTTGCAGCATCCTAGCAACCATCTGTCGTACCAAAGCACCCGCATAGAAAAACAGCCAATGACCGAACGCATCATAACATACAACTAACTACAACCAAGCGACCAACTAACAACAGATTAGCAACGCCCTAGGAGCTATCTGGAATGCCATAGCACCCGCATAGGAACACAGTAAGAATGGCTGAAGGCATCGAGGCAACACCCTAACAACACCCTAGCAACCACCAAAATACACTCTAGCAACCACCAAAATACACTCTAGCAAACACCATAGCATTCATATCATTTTAGCAATGGCCTTGCAACCACCTAACACCTGACTAACAATGCCCTAGCAACCATGTGGAATACCATGGCACCCATATAGGAACACCCTAAGAATGACCAAATGCATCAGCCTAACAAAACCCTAAAAACCACCTGAAACACCATAGCAATCATCCAAGCACTAACCTAACCTATTGAAACTACTTTTCATCACTCTAGCACCCAGCAAATACACTGTAGTGACAACCTAGCAACAACCTGGTAAACATCATACACCAGAAACACCATAGCAACCATTCTAGCAATGTCCTAGCTACAGCCTGCCAGTCACCTAACAACTGACTAGCACCCAAATGGAATACCAAAGCATCTGCATAGCAACATGCTAGCACTGATCACCAAATGAACCATAGTAACACCCCAACAACCACCTGCAATGCCATAGCAACCTGCATCCTGAACTGCTTTACAGAAATATGCACGGACAAGCCAACAATTCCAAGTTTCACGGCTTTTCTCCAGTCTGAAGGCGCTTAAGGAGGCCTATAGTTTGGTGGCGCATGGCACAGATACCTCAGGTCGTTGATCCCTTTTGCAAACCTCAGTCAAATCCAGAAGACCAGCATCACAAGCCTTAAGACGACTCCTCAGAAGATTCTGGCAGCTGTAGTTAGGCAAGTCATAGTGTAGCGTAGCCTTTGGCCTACATACAGATTCTGAACATGTAGCTGCTCATTTTCACACTAAAATGTCATTATTATTATAAATGAGTAGTACGATTGGTTATCACTGCATAATTTGGAGGTGACAGCAGTGCGTAAATCAAGTAGCCACTCCCATCTCAGTCGTTTAGGCCGAGATTTCTTATCTTGTGCGAATAAGTAATCAATTTTACAGACGTCCCGTAGTACAAATGACATTCCTCTACCTCCACATGTCAAACTAATGCTGATGGAATACAGCTTTAGAGTGTAAAATTATGTAAGCATATATATATATATATATATATATATATATATATATATATATATAACTAATGTTAAGGTTTTATAAATGCTCGTGTAAGTGCATTATTGAGTACTGCATATTATCCTTATTTTAAATAAATCTATTATGCATATTAATTACATTATTATTATATGATATATGTATTATTACATCTAGTATGTTATTTATATATATGGTATATATACATGTTATATATATATACAGTTTACTATATAACGGTACAATATTCTATATACTATGAAAGGCCTCACAGTGTGGAAATCCTTTGCATTTTATGATTCTGTGTTTTATTATATTGTTTAATTTGTATTTATCCCGGTTCTGAATATGGAAACGAGGCTGCAAAAGCAACGTCCCCATTTTTTGTGATGTCACACGGCATATTTAAATATAATACAATATAATAACTCTAGAAAGCTGCAGGAAATGGGCCCTTCAAGTCGCCATTCTTATACAATATGCTAAGCTGTCATATTATTAAGGTGTCAGCTGCCTCGAGGTCGGGTCTCGTTAGTGAATGATGGTGTCATATGTGTGTGACAGCTCCATAAAGGCCAATAGTCTATGTGACGCTCACATACTAAATGGAGAGGTGGGGAGGGTGCCACCTTTTGACACTTTAAAGTGACATGGAGCTGCTTAGCACTCTTCCTTTCTCTCTCTCTCTCTCTCTCTCTCTCTCTCACACACACACACACACACACACAAAGCTGTCATAGCTGCCCTCTAATCTATCGCCTTTTGTGCCACCTTCACACCCTGTTAGCGTGCACACACACACACACAAACACACACACACACACAAATCCATTAATAAAGACATGGCTATTCAGCTTTCCGTAGTGATGTGATGTTTCTGTGATGTTTCTGATGAATCTGAGCTAAAAAAACCAACTGTTTTTTATATGGAGGGACATGAACTTCTGCATGTTGTTGACGATGTAGCAGTATGCGTGACACTACCTCCACCATGTTTAACCTAGCCAGTTCTCACAGCTGTTTACATTGCTTAAAAGTGCTGCTACGGTTATTATCTCCCTCAAGAGGCAGATAAAAACCATGTGGTTGTTTTTTTTAAAGTAAGAAATGATGTTTCTGGGTGTAAAAGTAATTATATATGTTATGTTTTTAAATAAACAAGCAGCAACCAGATAGCAACCAGCAAATACACCACAGATACACCACAGCAAGCATTCTACCAATGTCCTAACAATAGCCTAACAACTGACTAGCAATGCCCTAGCAGCCACCAAATACTCCACAGCAACCATTCTACCAATGTCCTAACAACAGCCTAACAACTGACTAGCAAGGCCATAGCAACCACCAAATACTCCACAACAACCATTCTACCAATGTCCTAGCAACATCCTTGCAATGACCTAACAACTGACTACCAACACCCTAGCCACCATCAAATTTACCACAGCAACCATTCTACCAATGTCCTAACAACAGCCTAACAACTGACTAGCAAGGCCATAGCAACCACCAAATACTCCACAACAACCATTCTACCAATGTCCTAGCAACAGCCTAACAACTGACTAGCAAGGCCCTAGCAACCACCAAATACACCATAGCAACCATTCTACCAATGTCCTAGCAACATCCTTGCAATGACCTAACAACTGACTACCAACACCCTAGCCACCATCAAATTTACCACAGCAACCATTTTACCAATGTCCTAGCAATGACCTAACAACTGACTAGCAAGGCCCTAGCAACCACCAAATACACCATAGCAACCATTCTACCAATGTCCTAGCAACAGCCTAGCGATGGCCTAAAAACTTACTAGCAATGCCTTCGCAACCACCAAATACACCATGAAAAGATTCTACTAATGTCCTAGCAGTGACCTAACAACTGACTGGAAAGACCCTAGCAACCACCAAATACACCATAGCAACTATTCTACCAATGTCCTAGCAACAGCCTAGCCATGACCTAACAACTGACTAGCAACTGACCAGCATCACTGAACAACCTGGTCTGTGAGCTCCAGCTGAGTACCTGTGGGGCTCTTTTCCGGTGCCATTTTTGTACCTTTTTCAGAACCTAAAGGCCTGGAGCTGATGCAGACACTGCAGCTCATAAAAGTATGTGTTACATAAAATGTAATATCATACAATTATGTTCCCTAACTAAAGGTCCTGAAGGTCCTAAAGGTCCTGAAGATACTGAAAATTGCAATTCCTTCTGCTTGTTTAATCCTCGCTCACTTTGAACAGCAGCCAGACTCAGATGTCAGGCATCGGCCCAGAGCTGTTTATAGAACAGAGAGAGGAACTGATACACAAACACACACACACACACACACACACACACACACACATACACACATGTACACACAAACACATACCAACCACGTACCACTGACCTGCATCCAAACACTGATCACTGAAGCGGCCCTCCTCGTTTCAACTGATCTGTATCTCATGGTCTCAGTAAATACACCTGCAGAGCTGACTAGCTAGTGGATCCACATGGCTACCAGATCAGCTGAATCTAGGAGAGGACGTTTCCGTACGGTATTAGAATGCAGCTGGAGGAGCCTGGCCTGAACACCATCTCACGTCACAGCTCCAGTTTAAACTTCACTCACTGGACTGATCCTGGAATGCCACCGTGACGGCATTTTAGGACTGTTGGAGTCATCTTTACTCATCTTAAGGTCTGCTCTGCTCTTGGGCTGAACTTAGTAGGCTGGCCTGATCTGGCCATGTTCTGGCAGCTGCTGTAAACATTCTCCACGTGATCTCCAATGATTTAGCGGACAGTGGAACAGTGGCTGATTTCTAACAGTTCTGAGATCCTTCAAACCCCTTCCCAGACTCATCCGCATCTCCAACCTTCTTTCTGAAGGCCTCAGAGAGCTCTTTGGATCTGGCCATGGTGGTGATCTTCTTCACCGCTTACTTCAACCATAGTTAGATTACGTCCATCCTCTCAGTGTGGATCTCATGATGATCAACCGCCCAGATGTTGAAGTTTGCCCTCAAAGACAAAGGCTTTCATGAGATGTCCTAACATGTCCATTAGAGGAGCACAGCATCATCACCAAGAGCAGGTAGGTAGGCTGTTGTGATACAGGGTATAAATAGAACGCCGGATAAGAAGGCCGGTATTTCGGTCACTTTGACAGTGAACACCTTTGCTCCCTCTGACCTCTCGAGCCCCCCCCCTGACTGCGTAGGTGGCACGGCAGAGGAGTGACAGCAGCTGGTGTGTGTGTGCATGTCTCCCTGTGCTGACCTCAGGTTGACCCTTATAATTTGACCCACACACACTCTCGCTTCCCTTCTCTGTGGCAACTGCTGGGGAATGTTCACACCCTAGCATTCCCACAACCTTGCAAAGATAACACTACTATCTCCCCCCACACACACTCACACACATTTTCATATCTACACCTGCTTAACCTGCTGATGGATCATGCTAAATTGAGAGGGTACCGCCCACAAACCAAACAATTCAGCCAAGCAATTCAATTATAGAGAAACACTTGAGAGCGAGTGTGTGTGTGTGTGTGTGTGTGTCTATGAGATGTAAACATGCGATCGCTGTAAAAGACTGGCTGAGTTACACTCCACTGAAAGCCAATTAGTGTGCTTTGCATATGCAAATATGATAACGATAATGATCATTAACGGATGATACACCGTAGCTCAGCAGGTTCTTCAAACAGCCCATCTGGCTAAACATATACACACACACTCACATACACACACACACACACTCACATGCACCACATAGAACATCAATGATCGCAGGTGATCACCACCATCTGCTCTTGTCAATCAAGGTAGCTAATATACACAAAGTACAGAGAGGGCCACACACACACACACACAGGGCTATGGTTCTGAGTGCGTCTTTCTTGGTGGCTAAGAGTGATTAGTGGACATCCTGAGGCTTATTACTCATTAATTACATGCAAAGCAATACAAACTGCCTGCCTTATTCATTACTTATTCATTACTTAACAATGAGGATATCAAAGCCTGGAACCACTGAACAGACACACAAATACACTCACAAACCGTTATTACATAATAATTACTAAGTACTTATTGCTGAACAATGATATAGTATTAACTACATACTTAATAATAGTTACCAAATACTTCACAATAGTTACCATATACTTATATATAATAGTTACTACAATTTATAATAGTTACTAATACTTATAATAGTTACCAAGTACTTATTGCTAAATAATACTATAGTATAAACATCTTTTATAATAGCTACCAAATACTTTATAATAGGTACCAAGTAGTTCATTAAAGTTACCAAATACTTCAAAATAATTACCAAATACTTTATAATAGGTACCTACTATACTTCAACCATACCAACCTACCAAGTAGTTAATTAAAGTTACCAAATACTTCACAATAATTACCAAATACTTAAAATAGTTACCAAGTACTTATTGATAAATAATAATATATTATAAACTACATCTTTTATAATAGCTACCAAATACTTCATAATAGGTACCAAGTAGTTCATTATAGTTACCATAGATATCAAGTACTTAAGTAGTACTAGTAGATAGTAGATATTATTTATAGTAGATAAATAATAATACAGTATAAACTACATCTTTTATAATAGCTACCAAATACTTTATAATAGGTACCAAGTAGTTAACTATAGTTACCAAATACTTCACAATAGTTATGAAATACTTTATAATAGTTACCAAATACATAATGGTAGATGATTTATGGTGGTTATAAAATATTCCAAAATAGTTCCTTATTGCCTAATAGTTACAAAATACTGAGCTGTAGTTACCAAATACTTCATTATCATTACTAAATGCTTTACAATATACAATATTTACTAAGTTATTCATGGTAGTTGTCAGGTATGTTGGTAGTTACCAAATACTTTGTAATAGTTACAACATCCATAATGGTAGGTACCACATACTTCATAATAGTTACTACTTAATGATAATTACCAAATACTTCACAGTACCTACCAAATTACAATCAGATCCTACATAGCAGGTACCAATTACCAATTACTATAAGCACATACAAAATACTTATTATTTTTAGTATTAGAGTTAAGAGTTAGAGAAATCTAGAGAGATCTTATAATTGTAATTGTTTGGAAGTATCTAATGTATTCCTCACCTAATATTTAGGTGAAAAAATAATCCATAATTACTTAATACTTTATAATTATTACCAAATACTGCATAGTTACAGTAGACTTTAACCTAAGCAACTCGTACTACAGCAGAGTGAACTTCAGCAGTCCAGTAAGAAACCAGAAACCCCCCCCCCCCCCCCTCCCAACACCCCCGGACCCTTTTTTCTGGACACTGTGCTGGACTATATCTGAAGGTCAGTGTCTGGATTTAGCTGAAACTTTTACTTTTACTTAACAAAACTGCCTGAAGATGACGGATTTACAAGTACTGTGAAAATCAAGCGGGTCTGGTTTAAGGAGCCACCCCCCTTCACCCCCCACACACACACACACATACACACGTGTACAACACATGCATACACACACACAAGCACACTTACAGTGTGGCTGACGGCATATCCGGCTTTTCTGCTCGATCCGTTGCCCTGATATTAATAGAGATGCAGGAGTGTTGTCACACACACAAGCACACACACACACACACACACACAAGCACACACTCACAATTACACACACCCAAAGGTGTGCAAACACAGCTGGTAAACAGCGCGTGTGCTAAACACATTAGTTAAATATAGCGGAGACAATTGCCTCCTGTCAGACTGCAGGGAATGACGTTATACAGTTCCGGAGCGTTCCCACCAGTTCATTCCCAGTAACAATGAAGTTCAGTGTAACGCAGGGTCTCCCGCGCTGCTGGGCAAATTCCAGGCCGTTCCCAGCAGGTAAGAACGAGCCGCTGGATCCTCTGTTAGTCAGATATCAGGACAGGTTCGTCAAGGTCCGAAGTCAGACCTCACACGACCACCTTCATTACATGACATGCTGAGTCCACAGATACGCTTGTGTTACTGCATGCACTCACACTTACTCACACTTACTCACACTTACACACACACACACACACACACACACACATATACACACATCTGCAGTACTTTCCCAGGCATTAGCATTGTTGGGTTTGATTGTCATTGTTTACGACTTCTTTGTGACCCTCGGTGGGAATCTCTCTCCGAACGTCAAAGAGGAAAAAACGACAGGAAGAGAGAGAGAGACACGCTGTCACAGCGCCTGACCATCCTCAGGTCAACATGCTATTTTCATTACTGGAAACAGGCCAGAGAGAGAAAGAGAGAGAGAGAGAGAGAGAGAGAGACAAAGTGAAGGGTTGCCAGCTTTGTGAAAGTGACTAGAGTAGGTAGCTAGAGTGAGATTTTGAAATGGTTAGAGAGAAACTGGAGTGAGACTAAAATGAGATATTTAAAGTGAGGCTGGAGTGAGACTAAAGTGAGATATTTAAAGTGAGGTTGGAGTGAGACTAAAATAAGTTATTTAAAGTGAGGCTGGAGTGAGATTAAAGTGAGATATTTAAAGTGAGGCTGGAGTGAGACTAAAGTGAGATATTTAAAGTGAGGCTGGAGTGAGAATAAAGTGAGATATTTAAAGTGAGGCTGGAGTGAGACTAAAGTGAGATATTTAAAGTGAGGCTGGAGTGAGAATAAAGTGAGATATTTAAAATGAGACTGGAGTGAGACTAAAGGGAGATATTTAAGTGAGGCTGGAGTGAGAATAAAGTGAGATATTTAAAATGAGACTGGAGTGAGACTAAAGGGAGATATTTAAGTGAGGCTGGTGTAAGAATAAAGTGAGATATTAAAAATGAGACTGGAGTGAGACTAAAGGGAGATATTTAAGTGAGGCTGGTGTAAGAATAAAGTGAGATATTTAAAATGAGACTGGAGTGAGACTAAAGGGAGATATTTAAGTGAGGCTGGAGTGAGAATAAAGTGAGATATTTAAAATGAGACTGGAGTGAGACTATATTAAGGTATTTAAGGTGAGACTGGAGTGAGACTAAAAGGAGATATTTAAAGTGAGACTGGAGTGAGACTAAAATGAGATGTTTAGCTTACTAAAGTGAGAATGGAGTGAGGCTAAAGTGAGAGGTTAAAAGTGAGATATTTAGGTTACTTAAGTGAGACTAAAGTGAAATATTTAAAGTGAGGCTGGAGTGAGACTAAAGTGAAATATTTAAAGTGAGGCTGGAGTGAGACTAAAGTGAGATATTTAAGTGAGACTGGAGTGAGACTATATAAAGGTATTTAAGGTGAGACTGGAGTGAGACTAAAGTCATATATTTTAAGTGAGACTGGAGTGAGACTAAAGTCATATATTTTAAGTGAGACTGGAGTGAGATTAAAGTCATATATTTTAAGTGAGACTGGAGTGAGGCTAAAGTGAGAGGTTAAAAGTGAGATATTTAGGTTACTTAAGTGAGACAGGATGACAATGAGAAGGATGATGATGATGATTATTATGATGTTAAAGACGAGGATAATGATGAAGATAATGAGGATGATGAGGATGACAATAAGGATGACCTGGATGATTATGAGAATGATGATAATGAGGACAATCAGGATGATGAGGATGACGATGACGATAAGGATGACTTGGATTATGATGATGATGATGATGATGAGGCTGATGATGAGAAAGATAATGACGAAGAGGATGATGATCATGATGATGTTGAAGATGAGGAGGATGATAAGGTTGATGATGGGGATAATAAGAATGATCAGGGTGATGATGATGATGATGAGGATGATAATGGCAATAATGATGAAGATGTTGACTATGACAATAATAACCATGGCATAAATGAGGGTGATGATGATGATGATGATGATGATGATGATAATGGCAGAAAACTACCATATAAAATAAAGTGTTTTGGCAGTGAGTGTTGAGGACATAAAAATCAGTAACATAAACATGCACACACACACACACACACACACACACACACACACACACACAAAAAGAAGCATGAGTTTGAAGTTTGGGATGAGGGATTACACACCCACAGCATGAAAGATGGTGACACACACACACACACACACACACACACACGTATGCATTCAGACAGACAAATCTCCTGAAAAGAACAATAGACACACATTTAGAAGACTGTGGGAAAAAAAAGCACACACACCATCCAGTATACCCCCCACCCCCCGACCTCATCTCCTCCCCACACACACACAGTGTCCACATCCTCCCCACCCTGCTCGCACAACAGTGCCCCCCCCCCCCCACTCCTCACCACCCCCCTACAACTGCAAGATTAAAGTTCAACAGTAAAACACTGATCTAGGAGCCTCTTTATCCAGCCCCCATCAGCGTCCACTCAGAGAGAGAGTGGAGACAAATGACCACAGAGTTCTTTGAAACTCAGAGTGCAATCAGCTGCAGTTCCACCAAGCCTTTGGACCCAGCATCATTTCTGAGTGACAGCTCGAGGCCAGACTGTCCGTCACAGTGGTCTGGGTCACCGCGGAGCTGTTTTACGGAAGGGAACAGCAGTCGTGCTCCTTAAACAACAGTCCTTCCTTCCAATTAAGCATAACAATGAATTCAGACGAGATCAATCACTCCGCAAACAGTGGTTGCTATGGTAATTAGAGATCAATCATTCTGTAAATGAAAACCGCTGTGATGCTTTGATTAATGACATCATGGATGTGTTTTTAGTGTGATGTGTCCCTTTTTAATCCCATCTGGTTGATTTCCATCTTCTTGTTGGTGGTCAGTAAAGGATTTAGTACAGTGGTCAATATGGTGGTCAGTATTATCATCAGTACGGCGGTCAGTACTGGGATGGAAATGGTGGACAGTATAGTGCGCTCTCCAAAGTGGTCAGTACAGAAGTGAGTCTGGTGGTTAGTACAATGGTCAGTATCTGTACCGTGGTCAGTGTTATGGTTAGTGCAGTGGTCAGAATTTGGATCAGTACAGTGGTCAGAATTTGGATCAGTACAGTGATCAGTATGGTGGTCAGTACCTGTTCCATTGTCAGTGTTATGGTTAGTACAGTGTTCAGAATTAGGATCAGTACAGTGGTCAGTACAGTGGTCAGCATGGTGGTCAGTACCTGTACCGTTGTTAGTGTTATGGTTAGTACAGTGTTCAGAATTGGGATCAGTACAGTGGTCAGTATGATGATCAGTATGGTGGTCAGTACCTGTACCTTTGTCAGTGTTATGGTTAGTCTGGTGGTCAGAATTGGGGTCAGTACAGTGGTCAGTATGATGGTCAGCATCTCTATCATGGTCAGTGCAGTTTTCAGAATTGGGGTCAGTACAGTGGTCAGTATTATAGTCAGCTGACATACTGAGGGGTTGACAAAACAGCATTGTTATTGAGAGGGTCAGCTTAAAGTGTGTGTGAATGTGTGTGTGTGTGTGTGTGTGTGCCAGGAAGGTCTTCGTGTACTAAAAAAAGCCCAGCCTTTGTGTCTTAGAGGAAGTCATACAAAGGGATGCTCCTGAGAACACTGAAGACAGAGCGTGCGTGCGCGCGCACACACACACACACACACACACCCACACTTTAAGCTAACAGTGACATCAATATGAACCATTTGCTGGCTTTCACTGTCAAAACACTGGCACACACACCAATGCACATGCATATACGCACATGCACACATACACACACATATGCACATACACACATGCATATGTTGCAAAAATGCTTACACATGCGCGCACACACACACACACACACAAAAGAGTACAGTGATTTGTCTGCTCTCCCTTTATTCTCTCTCTCTCTCGCTCTCTCTCTCTCTCTCTTTCCCCTCAACTTCTGTGATTCACATCCCCACTGTGATGTCACCATCTGTAGTGCAGGACCTGTCTACCACTGTGCGTGTGTGTGTTTTGTGTGTGTGTGTGTGTGTGGGTGGGTGTGTGAATGCCATCTGTCCTCTCAGTGGTGAGTGGCTTGATGCTGTTAGACAGACTCCCAGTGAGTCCATCTCACCAGCACTACCACACACACACACACACACACACAGAGGCAAAACCATTATCTGTTCATTCATGTAGAGGGTCCAGCACTAGACCCCTCCGGATAATATTACATTTCCCGTCTCAGTTGTCATGTACAAGATCCATTAAGCCTGATGGTCATGTTCCAATTGATTAGTCTGAACATATGCCCGGGCTGTGTTCTCTCAGGGGCAGTCTGTGCGTTACCGTGCTGTGAATATGCGCCTCCAGCCTCCACTCTTCACCTTGCTGCTATTGAACGGCACATTTATCTGCACAGTTAAGCGCTAATGCAGCTCTACCTGACCATTTCCCATCCTCTTCAGAATGACACTACACTAATACTAGTGTACTGTGTCGTAAGGCAGTGCCAAAGGTCGTAGTGTGAAGGAAGCAGCTGAATCTGCAGGTGAATGAAAGCATACGATCATACCGGTCTACCAGCAGTGGCAGAAATTCCTAATGCACAGCAGTAGCCGGTGGTTTTCACGACCCGAGAATGAAAATCGCTTCGCTTGCAGACAAAACTGCTTCTAGAAGGTAGTGCAGGCCCTTCACCATCTATTTCTTTCACAGGTAACTGCAGACCATCAACATATGGAACAAAAAACTAAGGTGCTGACTGACCTGAGCTACCAGCACAAGCTCTATATGCTTGGAATCCACAGAAGATCCTAGGCTAGCCAATTACCCAACCCCCTCGTTAGTACCCTCCCCCTATCACACATAATGCTCCCGACACTGGGAGGATAAGGCCTGACACATGCCTCCTCCGACACATGTAAAACCAGCCGCCACTTCCTTCCGAACTGACAGTGATGCAGCACAGAGTAGGGTCAGCATAGGATAACAGGCCCGAGTGAAGCCCGAGCTGGCCAGCATCATACTGAAAGTGACGAGGGAAGAGAGAGCGAGCCATCCGTCCACCCGGAGAGAGCAAGGCCAATTGTGCTCATTCTGGCTCCGACTGCTGATGGCAAGCAGCATTCCCTGGGATACGAACCCTAAATATAGCTAGCCAATTACCCAACCCACTCATTAGGACCCTCCCCCTATCACATGTAATGGCCTGACACATGCAAAACCAGCCTCCACTTCCTCCTGGTCAGCGTAGGGTCAGCGTAGGGTACCCAGCTAGCATACATCGGCTAGCAGTGTGAAGTCCGTGCCGGCCAGCATTACACTGAAACTGACGAGGGAAGAGAGAGCGAGCCATCCGTCCACCCGGAGAGAGCAAGGCCAATTGTGCTCCCTCAGGCTCCGGCTGCTGTAGTCATCTGTAGTCGCAACCAGCTCAGTCTACCCAGCAGTGACTCAAGCACTTAAGCTCAGTTTGGACGAATCTGGCAGCTAGCCAAGCTTCTTGTTTTTTTTGCTTTTTTTTTTTTTTGCTCATCACTTTACTCTGCAGCATGAGAATCATATCAAGAAGGAATAGCGGGTTAACAGTCAAGCAGAGCACGGCGTATTGTGCAGACCCTCGTTAATCAGTTCTCAGGCCATTTAAAACAACATCCAAACCCCGCACTGCCGCGCATTTACACACTCTCCGTCTAGACATACCATCACTCTCAGCTTGCTCGCCTCTGTGATAACACAGCGCATTAAGTAAGGCCCCGTCTCACACGTTCCGGCATTCATTAATCTAAGTCCTTTGTTTAACGAGCCACAACGATAGGGGCGGTGCAAAATCCGAGGTGACGACTGACATGACCCCAGCGGACACGTATCTAATCTTCCTGGGGTGAGCTACCAGCACGTGGGACTTTTAAGGAGCCAAATCATAGGGAATCATAGGGAATCCACAGAGGTGTCAAGTAGTGACTTTTTACTTCTACTTCTTACATTTAAAAAAAGTCTCATTACTCCGGCTTCATTCCAGCTTGTCATCATTAAAAATAAAAAAAACCCTCTCCAGATAAATCTCTCCATCCAGAAAGTGTGAGTCTAATCGTGATTGGATGAGAAGTATAAACAGACACCATTCTGACTCCCTATTGGTTTTTAAGAGATCCAGCGCACCTGCACACGTCCCGTCACTCTCCAGCAGCTCACAGCAGACGTCTGTAGTCTAGTATGAAGACTGTGTCCGTGGCAGAGACTCAAGAGAGCTGCAGTGAAACGTCCCGACTGAGCCCCACATTTACATTCCAATAAAGCTTATTGATCACACGCCTCTGAAGTCTGACTTTCTGCAGCTTTACAGAACTTCTAGACAACGACTCCTCATATTTTCCTCCATGAAGCTCATGTTGATGCTCAGTAGAGCACAGAGACGCTCCTTTAATAGAGCTGATATTACTGAAATGCTTCATTTTCAATGGGCAGATCTGCAGCTGAAACAGGAGCCTAGTGCAGCCCAACATTTTTAACATCAACATTTTAATAGAACATTAGAATATCAGATATTAATATTAATATAGATCATTCTCCTCATTATGACTTTTAGAGAAATGGGTTTTTTTTGGGAGGGGGGGGGTAGTGCACTATAGACCCCTGTGGCGCGGCCTAAGCTTTCGGCCTTAGTTTTCCTTCCATTACTTTTACTTTTCTACTTGAAGTCGTTCTGAAACCAGTACTTTTACACTTTTACTGGAGTAAAAAGCTTCAGTTGATACTTCAGCTTCTATAGAAGTCTTTTAAACCCTCGTATCTCCACTCACTTCTACCTGAGGAATGAATGGGAATACTTTTCAGTATTTGCCATAATGTGAATCTAGCGGGATGTAAAAATTTCATAAGAAACGGACCAATAGAAATGCTCCAAATGACTCACTCCAAATGAAATATTTATACATTGTCCTCAATGCATATCACGGTTTATGCTTGACAGAACAGCCATAACATTAGCACCATTGACTTATCTTCATCTAAAGTGACTCCTGTTAAGAGGTGGATCTACATACTAGGTGGCAGGTGAACAGAGGTCAGTTCTTGAAGGTAATTTAGGTGCTGACAAGAACCAAACTGCGATGTTTCCAGTGGAGAACATCTCCAAAACATCAGGCCGGTCTTGTGGGGTGTTCCCGGTATGCCGTGGTCAGAAAGGACACACGAAAATTAGCACAGTGACACCAACAGGCAGTCCATGCAACTGCAATCCTACTGATCAGCTAAAGCTGGCTAGGACAGCGAGGGTGAGAGCGGTGGGTCGGTTCTCAGCAAATTATACAAATGACTCGATCACGTTTGGTTGGAAGTCCGTGAGAGAGCAATAAGGTGTTTTCTTGGAAGTCGCTGGTGATTGTTCTCCAGCGGGCTGAACGTAATTGATCTTGTAATATCCCGTTCCTCTTCCGGAGGCCTGATGACTAAGTACAACTTTTGTCTGACGCTGTCGTTCCTACCCAGCCAGCGTAGCCCATGGGAACGTCTGAGCTCGGTGTTGTGCGTGTGTGTGTTTTTAAGCTGTGGATGTGTATTTAGCTCTTTTTGGGGACCAAATGTCCCTGGGGAGGCACCTAGATCAGAATGCCTGACATTGTGGGGACATCTAAGTGGCACTTTCCAAAGCTTAAGATTAGCTTTGATAGCATTAGCTAAGGTAATGTTAGTTGTAGGCTGGAGGTTGTAAGTGGAGAACTGTCCCACATGTCCCACAAAGACAGGAATACAAATCTGTGTGTGTGTGTGTGTATGCCCATCTCCGTATATGGCATGTGCGCATTAGGCCCTAAGCAGGAGCGTGTGGGAAGCAGTGTTTTCTCAGCGTTAGCTTTCATTACCGCAGGCGGAAGTGCTAATGGGTGTTTGGACAGCGTAAAGGGCGGGGGTCCAGGGGCCGGGGGGCTTTTTTTTTTTTTTTTTCCTTTGCTGATCCTGGGGCCAGACACACTGCTGCCTCGAAATTCCACTGAAGCTACACAAACGGGAAGCCAAATGCTGAACGCTACAAATTAGCACCCTACCTATGGTCCCATGCGCTTGATTCATGGCGACTCGGCGGGCTAAACACAACACAACTGACAAAAACGGTTCTGCACCCAGTGTGGAGCAACGCTTGAACACAGCATGAGCTTCCAACGAGACGTCTAAGACTACTAGGCAGTGAAAAACGAGGGAGTGTGCGTTCTCACGCATGTATCATGACCCTCGGCTTTAATAACTTCTGAAAGGCCACTTTTTCTTGCAGGCAGAGCGTTTAATTAGGAAGGAGAGCCTCAGGCGGCCGCAGCGTGGAAGAAAGGCACCAGCTCCCGTGATGAAGGACTTGTTTTGGACAAGCTGACAAAGCCAGGCATGACCACATACATCACTAATTATTTTGCACCGAACCGTTACACTGCCAAGTCTAAACAGAGGGGAGGAAACACGGGCAGAATAAAAAGAGACAGAAAACATGGGCTTATGAACAATGACACATTTAAACTAAAGTCACACAGTGTGAGGCAGACGAGGCAGAAGAAAGGGACCGTTTTTGGGAATCTGAATTGATCCAATACCAACAAAAACTACTGCACTTCCTCTGCATACCAATCCGAAGAGATCAGACCAATACTAGGCTGCCTCTATTCCAATCAAAAGTTACCATGTCTATACTTAACAGCATCTGTTCCAATCATATGCACACTCTACTGCCTCTATTCTAATCAGAGAGTGACCATGCCTATGCTCTGCAATGTCCATTTCAGTCAGAAACAGACCAGGCCTATGCTCCCAGGCCTAGAGCTACTGCCTCTATTTTAACCAAAAGTGACCATGTCTATACTTAACTGCTTCTATCCCAATCAAAAGTTGCTTTACCTTTTTACTTTACTGCCTCTATTTCAGTTAAATGTGATCAGGTTTATACTCCATTGCTTCTATTCCAAACAGAAATGACAGTGTCTCTATTTTACTGCCTCTATTGCAACAAAAATGACAATGTCTATAATTAACAGCATCTATTCCAATCATATCCACACTCTACTGCCTCTATTCTAATCAAAAGTGGCCATGCTTATACTACACTGCCTCTATTTCAGTTAAATGTGATCAGGTCTATATTCTACAGCCTCTATTCCAATCAGAGAGTGACCATGCCTATACTCTGCTATGTCCATTTCAGTCGGAAACTGACCAGGCCTATGCTCTGCCGCCTCTATTTTAACCAAAAGTGACCATGTCTATACTTAACTGCCTCTATCCCAATTAAAATTGACCATGCTTTACTTTACTTTACTGCCTCTATTTCAGTGAAATGTGATCAGGTCTATACTTCATTGCCTCTGTTCCAATCAGAAATGACAGTGTCTCTATTCTACTGCCTCTATTGCAACAAAAATTACAATGTCTATTCTTAACATCTATTCCAATCATATCCATACTCAACTGCCTCTATTTTAATCAAAAGTGACCGTGCTTATACTTTACTGCCTCTATTTCAGTCAAATGTGCTTAGGTCAATACTTCATTGTCTCTATTCCAATCAAAAGTGGCTGTGTCTATACTCTTCTGCCTCTAGTCAATCACAAATCACTGTCTGTAGTCTACTTCTTATATCCCAGTCAAAGGTGACCATGCTTATACTTATACTGCCTCTAACAAAAATGACAGTGCCCTATATTTGACTGCCTCTATTGCAAGAAAAAATACAGTGCTCTGTATTCTACTGCCTCCATTGCCACAAAAATTCCAATGCTCTATATTCTGCTGCCTCCATTGCAACAAAAATCACAGTGCTCTGTGAATAAAATGACATTAAATGACATTTCCTTATATTTTACTACTTTTATTGCAAGAAAAATCACAATGGTCTTTATTCTACTGCCTCTATTGCAAGAAAAATACAGTGCCCTATATTCTACTGCCTTTATTGCAAGAAACTAAAAATACAGTGCCCTATATTCTACTGCCTCTATTGCAACATAAATGACAATGCTCTTTATTCTACTGCCTCTATTGCAAGAAACTAAAAATACAGTGCCCTATATTCTACTGCCTCTACTGCAAGAAAAAATACAGTGCCCTATATTCTACTGCCTCTACTGCAAGAAAAAATACAGTGCCCTATATTCTACTGCCTCTATTGCAAGAAACTAAAAATACAGTGCCCTATATTCTACTCCCTCTACTGCAAGAAAAAATACAGTGCCCTATATTCTACTGCCTCTATTGCAAGAATAAAATGAAGTGCCCTATATTCTATTGCCTCAATTGCAAGAAGGATGTCAATGCTCTTTATTCTACTGCCTCTATTGCAAAAGAAATATGGCCATGCCCTATATACTGCTGCCTCCATTCCAGTCAGGAGTGGGTCATATTATCTGATTGCTTGTGGTCAATAGGGTATAAACTCCATAAAGAAATGAAAGTGACAGATTTTCACTACTTTGATTTGGGAATGATAATATCCGTAGTGTTCTCCTTTGGAAAACTCCTACGCCACATTTCGTCCTGTGAGTTTGAGCGCTCTGTGATTGACACAGACTACCTGCAACGACGAAAGCCCCAAGAAAGAAATGTGATATTTAGCTGGAGCTTTTTTGAGGTTTTCTTCTCTTTTTTTTGTATTTTCTCTTCCTGACCTTGTTTAAGAGGGGTATAAGGGTTGTAGGAGCCATAATAAAACCAGGATTAAGGAGCTTTTCTTCACAGAGATGCTCAAGTTCAGCCTTTGCGCTTCAGGCTGGTTTGGCTTCAACTAGTGCCGGCCATTTTGTCTTGAGCGGAGAAGAACAGATGTTTGCACTTACGGGGAATATCGTGTTAGTAACGCTGTGGGAATGTGAAAAGTGGATCAAACACTTTCCCAAGTGAATTAAAGGCTTCGCCATCACGTATTTCCTCGTAGATAATGATAATTACTTAATGAAATTAATGACATTCCATATGTTTAACTGGTGGATCCAGATTAGCGAAGTCTTCACCGCATCTGCCTCTAAGGAGATTCGGTTAAAGACACTGACTCTTTGTCTCGGCGTGGACGATGCGCACAGTAGTGTCATCCAGGACAGACACTTTGCAGTCTGTAAAGTCTTTTTCCAGTAGTCCAGTATACTCTGAAGCCTCTATTCCAATTAAACGTGACCATGTCTTACTTGTCATATCTACTTACAATCATATCTACACTCTACTGCCTCTATACTAATCCAAACTGACTGTGCCAATACTCTACTGCCTCTATCTCAGTCAAAAATTACAATGTCTGTACTCTACTGCCTTTATCCCAATCAAAAATTACAATGTCTATACTCTACTGCCTCTATCCCATTAAAAAATTACAATGTCTGTACTCTACTGCCTCTATCCCAATCAAAAATTACAATGTCTATACTCTACTGCCTCTATCCCATTAAAAAATTACAATGTCTGTACTCTACTGCCTCTATCCCAATAAAAAATTACAATGTCTATACTCTACTGCCTCTATCCCATTAAAAAATTACAATGTCTGTACTCTACTGCCTCTATCCCAATAAAAAATTACAATGTCTATACTCTACTGCCTCTATCCCAATCAAAAATTACAATGTCTATACTCTACTCCCTCTACTGCAAGAAAAAATACAGTGCCCTATATTCTACTGCCTCTATTGCAAGAATAAAATGAAGTGCCCTATATTCTATTGCCTCAATTGCAAGAAGGATGTCAATGCTCTTTATTCTACTGCCTCTATCCCAATCAAAAATTACAATGTCTGTACTCTATTGCCTCTATACCAATCAAAAATTACAATGTCTATACTCTACTGCCTCTATCCCATTAAAAAATTACAATGTCTATACTCTACTGCCTCTATCCCAATCAAAAATGACAATGTCTACACTCTACTACCTCTATCCCAATCAAAAATGACAATGTCTATACTCTACTGCCTCTATCCCAATCAAAAATGACAATGTCTATACTCTACTGCCTCTATCCCAATCAAAAATTACAATGTCTATACTCTACTGCCTCTATTCCAATCAAAAATTACAATGTCTATACTCTACTGCCTCTATCCCAATCAAAAATTACAATGTCTATACTCTTCTGCCTCTATCCCAATCAAAAATTACAATGTCGATACTCTACTGCCTCTATCCCAATCAAAAATTACAATGTCGATACTCTACTGCCTCTATTTCAATTAGAAATGTCAGTGTCTGTACTCTACTGCCTCTATTTACATTTGAAATGACAGTGTTTATGCTCTACTGCCTCTTTTCATAATCATGCTGCAAATAGCAGTTAGAAGATGAGTGACTTGGGCCCCGGGAGTGTACGTATAGGTTGGATAATTGATGAATTAAATAAATAAATAAATAAATAAATAAAAAGAAGATGGGGTAACATGTGGCCATGAAGGGATGCACATGGTCAGTAACAATCCTCAAACAGTCTGTGGCACTGAAGCACCAACTGATTGGTATTACCAGGCCTAGAATGTGCCAGGAACACATTCCTCACACCATCACACCACCCCACCAGCCTGGACCCAAGGGTCCATGGATTCATGCTGTAGGTACCAAATTCTGATCCTCCCATCAGTGATCCTCAGCAGAAATCCAGACTCATCAGACCAGGCTACACTTCCCCAGTCTGGCCAGTGTTGGTGAGCTGTTCTGAGAAGCTGTTCTGCTCACCATAATTGTACAGAGTGGTTTTCTGTGGAGTTACTGTGGCCTTTCTGTCAGCTCCAATCAGCCTGGGCAACTCTGGAGTAAAATCTCAGGAGATCAACAGTTCCAGAGATGCTCAGTTTCCATTCTTCAAATTTCAGATTTCATCTAATCAATATGGGAGCTAATTTTGCTGTATCTGTGTAGATACCACAGACACAATGAAATCATACACAGTCATATCAGAACATTATGACCACATTCCCAATAGTGAGAATAACCACTCTTGGCTCGGAGGACACTAGCGAGACGTCATGGCATGCACTGTATTGGGTGACGGATGGTGTTTATTATAGAGGTTAACTGCTCCACTGTGGCGCGTCGATTGATGAGATGGCGCTCTCTCCCCTCGGCACTCTTAAGCGATGTTGGCCGGCACAGGCCCAGGCATTAGCTGGTGCATAGGAGCTGGGGATCCGACGCCTTCTTCCGAGCATGCCGGCGATGCTGGCTAACAGAGACCGTTTGAAAAGAGTTGAAAAATTAAAAGTTTAAGAACACATTTTAATGCGTTCCTATAGGAGAGTTTTGGCCACTCCACCTCATCTACCCCCAACTCCCAAACTCAGCCCAAAAGTTTTAGGTTGGAGCACCGCCATCATTTCATCATTGCAGAGAGCACAGTTCCACAGCCCCACAGCTCAATGTTGGGACAGACGTGGGGGCTTTATTCTCCTCTGCATTCTATTAAAGTTACATTAAAGGACAAAAGTATTCGGACACCAGAGACAGTTTGAAAAGAGGCGGTGCATGGCTTCATATGTATCGGAGGAGACGTGTGTTAAGTCCTCGCCCTGCTAGTGTCGGAGCATTGCTAGTGCTAGGGGGCTACGAATGCTAGACCAAATACGATGCCCCCTCCCCCTCGTTTTCTCTAAAGTAGTTCAGCATCTGTGTTGGATGAAAGGGGTTGTGTTTCTATCTAGAAGGTTAAAAGGTGCTCCTCACACATCCCTGTTAATGCTGGAACGTAAAACATGGTTACTTCGTGTGCCTGCGTGTGAGTGTCCATGAGGGCCCCTTAAGTGGAGTAAAGAGGCCCCAGCCTGGATGCTATTGATGTGCAAATGGACACAATGCAATTTTACTGCACTTCTTTATAAACTCTCCCTCTCTCCTTCTCTCTCACTCACTCTCTCTCTCTCTCCATCTCGCTGGGTGGCTCAGGAAAACATCTGGAGGTTACAATGGCCCAGGACAAAGTCCTCTGTCCTTTCCATTGTGGACATATGCCACACACTCCTCTGCAAACACACTCACACAATGCCTACAGTGGAGTGTGGTCTCTCGCAGGGTTGGCGGCGATGACATCATCCGTCACTGTCACGGATCTGCAGTTGTTAATAAAGCAGCAGTAGCTGTCAGTCTCATTACATCATCAACACGGGACAAGCGTGGCACTAGCAGATGCTCAGAGCAACAGGGATCCACAGCCAGCTGGAGCAACGTGCTCACACACACACACACTCACTCGTTGAGTTCAAGGGGAATTAAGCTTTTTTAAGGCAGAAGGAGGAATGGTTTAAAGCAGTAATTGTGGTTTGATATTAGAATAAATAGAAACGAGCTAATTATTTCCCCACTTATGACATTTATGTGGGTTGATGTTTTAAAAACTGTGCATTTTTAAACTAGATAGTGCGGTTCCTGCAGAAACTGTGACTGATTGATTTTTGGCCAAAATCATTAAAAGGTGGTTGGTTCCAAACCCTCATCCAAGCTAATTGACTAATAGAGCTGTGTCCACAAACTTTTGGCCAAAATCATTAGCCTAAAAGATGGTTGGTCCAAAAGCTCATCCATTACGTTTGGCCAACAGAGCCGTGTCCACAAACCTTTGGCTAAAATGTGGAGTGCCAAAACTTTTGCCCAAAAGGTGGTTGGTTCCAAACCCTCATCTAAGCTCATCGACTAACAGAGCTGTGTCCACAAACCTTTGGCCAAAATTATTAGCCCAACTCAGCCCTAAAGCAGTGGGTAGGAGCACCACCATCATTTTATCATTGCAGAGAGCACAGTTCCACAGCTCCATCGCTCAATGTTGGGATGGGGGTGGGGGCTTTATACCCCTCTAGCCCCCCATCCACACCCCCCCCCCCCATGAGGTGCCAATAGGTTCTTGATTATCTGCCCCGGAGAGTTTCTATTCGATTGCCATTACTTCTTTCCTACAGGGACTAGACAAGCTGCCCAAACTTTTGCATGCCACTCATTCCACACTATTAAGATGCCTGAAAAAGTCTGAATTTGTTGACTGGGTACCATTGGGGGTGACGCGTCCCCGCATTCCATTAAAGTTACATTAAAGGACAAAAGTATTCGGACACCTGTTCATTCATCGTTTCTTCTGAAATCAAGGGAATTAAACAAGAGCTTATCCAAGAGCTTTTGTTGGAGTAACTATCTCTACTGTCCAGGGAAGAATAAGGCTTTCCACTAGATTTTGGAGTAGAGCATTGTTGTGATTGATGAATTTGATTGCAATCGGCGACAAAAACGTTGCTCAGGATGGTGGACGATCACCACCCCAACTTGGATGGAGCACCAACCGTTATTTCGAAGAAGAACACAGTTAGTTCTACTGCTCCACAGCACAATAATACTATATATATATATATATACCCCTCTAGCCCACGCCTGGCATTCGGAGGCACGGTGCCAATAGCTTCATCATAGGCTTTTCTGCTCCAGAGAGCCCTGTTCTATTGGCAGTATTTCATGGACTACATGGACTAGACCAGCTAGTGTGTGTGTTTGTGTGTCTCAGTGCAATAAATGCAACTTAAAGTAGCTGAACGCGTTCATGATGAGGGGTGTCCACAAACTTTTGTGTAATTCAGTGTATTTCAAGTCGAACGTACGAACCAGGAGGCGAACGCATGCTATAATGTGTGGGGTGGGAGTTGTGTGGATGATATTTTGTGCATATTTTGGGCTTAAAATTGACATTTTTGCTCAAAACTGGTTCAATAACGACTGATTTTTGGACAAATGACAAAGGCTTTATCAGGGACACATGAAATGTCCCCTGGATTCTACAACTAACCACAGAGAAACACAGTTCACTGCATTACTGCCTACTCATATTTAACGGGGACGCTTTACTAAGCGCTAATTGGCCAGATAAATAGCCCTAAACAGACGGATTCTCTCAGGAGGCTCAGGCCGTTTGCGCAGCAGGCTTCTGGAGGACACGGCGGTTCATTTTCTCGGAGACTATTTTGTCTGGAATTTGTCTTCAATTACCATTATTTGCGTCTGTGTTTGCAGATGAAAGCGAGCGAGGTGTGGAGTTTCAGTCATGTTTTCACGGCTTGACCTCTGTGTTAGCCTAAACGTGTGTGTATTTGTGTGTGTGTGTGTGTGTGTGTGATTTCTCGGGGGTTGAGTCTGAGAAGAGAATTTAGCGCTGATATCAATTTATGTCTTTATTTTCTCTCTCAGTTAACTTGTTTACCGGCCCGGCTAAGCAAGACGGATGGTAGCGATTAGCCCAGCTCACACAGGAAGAGCCGCTATCGCTATGGCGACAGCCGCCGGCCATCTTTAACGGCCTTTAAGGGTGTTGGAGGTTTGCGTTACTTTGAGAGGGCGATACAGGGGGAGAGAGAATGGCTCGATTTATTTGCTCACTGAGTGGTAACACTTGCGTCCACGGGGCAAATCCACATGGCCTCCGATGGAGGACACACATACACACACACACACACACATATACACACACACACAGAGGCTACATGTCTGATGGACATCACGAACAGTTCTCCAGCATCTGCTTCGGAAAACATGACAACACAGCAGATAGCATCAGGCTCCGGGGCGCACAGAACAGAAAAGGAGGCTCTTTCCCAGCCCTGAGTGTTTCCTACTTATTAAGCCCGTTTCATTAGATTAGTGAGGAAGAGCCCGGTGCTCAGCGGCTCTGTTTAAAGTCGGAATTTCGGCAGAAAATCCTATTTCATGCCGACACAGAGCTCTGCTAACACCATCAGCCTGTCTCTCTCTCGCACATTTGCGCTCGGCGCTTTCCTTCTCCTTGTTTAGCCCTAAATCAACAGCTTACCTGCAGTGTGGTATGGCCTATAAGCAGTACTACAGACTTTATATACCACAGCAACCACTTAGCAACACCATGGCAACATCATGGCAAGTAAAAGTGTTATCATAATTTATACTTAAGCTATAATTGTTAAGTGCTATAATTGTTGCCTACGCTGTGTTATGATGGTCCGTTGGTTCAATCATAGCAACCACTTGGGGTATCCACAGCGACCACCTACTCCTACTATTTGAGAACATACCATGGACAACCTCACTGGTTAACATAAAGGAGTTTTTAATCTTTACAAGACTTTTTGTGACAAAAATGACTTATTATGTCACAAAAATAAATTGACAAAAGTATTGGGACACCTGCTTATTCATTATTTCTTCTGAAATCAAGGGTATTAAAAAAAGAGTGCATCCTGCTTTTGTTGGAGTAAGTGTCTCCACTGCCCAGGGATAAAAACTGTGGACTTGATTTTAGAGGAGAATTGCTGTGAGGATTTGCTCGCATAAAGCAACAAGAGCGTTAGTGAGGTCAGGGTGTTGGATGATTGATCACTGACCACACCTTATCGTCTCCAACTCCCCAGCTCAGCCCAAAAGTATTGGATAGAGCACCCCTGTCCATCATTCTAGATAATGCAGTTAGCTCCACTGCTCCACAGCTCAATGCTGCTGGGGGGCTTTATACCCCCTTTAGCCCACACCTGGCATTAGGCAGCATGATGCCTATAGGTTCATGTATATCTGCTTCAGAGAGTCTTATTCTGTTGGCAGTACTTCTTCTCTACAGGGACTAGACAAGCTGTGTGTGTGCATTTGCACATCTGTGTAAATCAGCAATGGGTGCAACTTAAAGGGGTGTCCACAAACATTTGGACATATAGTAAACCCACTCATTTAGCCTATAGCTTTTTTTTTTTTTTTTACAGCCAATCAGAACAGAGGTGATTAACCCTCATTAACAGTTTCTAGGCTGTTGCTGGATGGTCCCTAGGATCGATCTAGTTTTGCTGTGTGGTTGCTATGGTATCCCAGGTGGTTGCAAGGTGATTGCTATGTAGTGTAAATGGTATTTAAGGTGGTTGTCAAGGTTTTCCAGGTGGTTGCTAAGGTGTTGGTGAGTGGGTGCAATGTTGCTGCCTGCACCTGGGCTCTAGTTCTGAACCGGACTTCACTATAAGAGTCATTGGAGTGTTACTGCATCAGCAGCTACAGTGATGCAGTGGATGAGAATGACCCCTGAGGGCTTCCGTAGTTTGTGTATGAGTGTAGATGCAGTAAGGTCACATTGTTTGTTAATGTTACAGTGGTATTAAAGTGATTCAGTGACCTGAAGGGGACGTAGCCTTTTCGTGACTACAGTCTCTCTACAGAAACTCCATTGTTCCCTGGGGTCTGTTTTGCACACACACACACACACACACACACACACACACACACACACACACACACATTACTATTTTATGAGGGTTTCCACCAACTAAATACACACACACACACACACATCTTTGTTAAAAGGGTTCTAGGAGGGTTCTAAGAGGGTTCTTTAGTAAAGGCAATGGTTCTTCATAAACACTCACTGGACTATTTGAATGCTTAAAGGGGAAGTCCACCAAAAATCGAAACTTTTCACCATAGCAACCACCCTAAATAGCACAGCAATCACCTAGTGATTGAACTTTTAGATAAGGCATAGCCGCACCCTAGCAACCACCTAGCAACATCCTTGCAATTACCTGGGATACCATAACAACCACCTACAACTAACTGGAACATAATATGGTAACTGGCTAGTAATCCAACAGCAAACACCAGGGATATCATTTTACCTAGGCAGCAACACCATAGCAACCATTTATGAACCTGTCAAAAGCACCCACACGGCAACACCATAGCAGCCACCAGGGATATCATAGAACCTGCTTAGCAATGCCATAGCAATCACCTAACAAAGTCAGAGCAATCACCTGCAATAACTTTGCAATCGGCTAGCAACACCAATTATAACAGCATAGCATACACTTGAGATACCATAGCGACAGCTTAGCAACACCATATCGACTAGCAGTAAGAAAGACTTGTAGCAACACAGTAGCAACCATTTATCAACCTATCAAAAGCAACCACTTAGCAA
>NC_132885.1:39212991-39277991 GCF_030463535.1 Salminus brasiliensis | reverse complement strand
TGCAGTAAAACAGGGGTCAGACAGCAATTAGACGGAAAACGTCTGAGCATTCCTTTGGCATTAATATTTCCATTGCCTTTAGAAGAAGCGCAGCAGCACACACACACACTTTACCAGGTGACACACAACCATACGAATTCTGATGCCTCCTGTTAGGGCGGTCAATCAGGATTAGCAGGATTAGCCAAGCTGAAAAGCAGAATATTAAGGGACGGAGATGGAGAGCTGAAGAGAGAGAGGGGGGGGGGGTATGCAGGTGGGAGAGAACGAAGGTAAACAAGCTGAGCCAATTGATTTATTGATTAGCGATGATTAACCATCTGTCTTTTTGCTGGTGCACATCTCTAACTGTGACCCTTTCCCTCTGTCTCTCTCCCTCTGTCTCTCTCTCTCTACACTATATACACTATATAGACAAAAGTTAAAGGACACCTGCTCATTTCTTCTGAAATCAAGGGTATTAAAAAGAGTCTATCCTATTCTTTTGGCAGCACTTCTCTACAGGGACTAGACAAGCTGCGTGGGTGTGTGCATTTGCATATCTGTGTCAGTGATGGGTTCGTTAGAAGGGGTGTCCACAAACTTTTGGCCATGCAGTGTACGTTCAGCAATTCATGTTGGTTAAATGTCCCTTTAGCAAGTTGCACCTCGGTCGCCTTGACGCTCTTGGTGGTCATCAAGACGCTTCTGGCCGAACTCTGGTTAGATATTTGACCGCTCGGCATCACCTCGGACGTGTGTTCGGGGTCGCCGTCCTGTTGATACACCCAACTGGGTCCAGGTTTGTGGTCTAGCTGAAGAACTCTTAGGCCGTCCCCCACCTTCATGATTATTCCATTCACTTGGACCAGTTCCACTTGCAGCAAATCAGCCCTAGAGCATGATACTTCCACCACCATGCTTAACAGTTGGGCCTGTTAAGGTTCTTGGGGTTGCAGGCCTCACCTTTACAACCCCAAACATACCTCTGGTCATTGTGGCTAAAACAGTAGTGGGGCAGGACCAGGCAGGGCAGCTCGGGACAGGGGACAGGCTATGATACTTATACTGATACTGAACATTTACTGAACAGCACTTCTAGCATAATGCTAAATCAACCATCACTTCAATCTGCGACCCCTTATAAAAACAAGCAACCTTTTTATTTCTGCCCCATTATTTTCCCTCTAATCAACCCCCAGCCCCCCCGACCCCTCAACACCCACCCCCTACGGCCCGCCCAACCCACGACTCGGAGCGGGGCAAACAGATTACAAAGAGAGCGATGAAAGAGGGGAAGAAGGAGAAAGAAAACACTGACATGAATATCCCAAAGCCCAGGGTCAATTAAATGCCCTTGTAGGCTGGGATCGAGTGAAAGGAGGAGGGAGGTGCGGGGGGGCCGGATTGATTGACACCTAGAAGTTAATCCCCCTATCAGTGGCTCCTGGAGAGGAGTGAGGACATGTTAAGAGCCAGAGATCATTAGTCTGTTTCACATACAGGCCACAGAGTGCTGCTGTGTTAACTATTCACAAAGCCTCAGTGGCTCCATTATATCACACCCAGGGCTCCAGGACGAGGGACGAGGGACGAGGGACGAGGACGGAAACCGTAATCAACCTGTGTTTTTGTTGGGAACAGAAAACAAAGCAGAAAACATAATCAGGTCTTCTGCACTGTGCAGTCCACGACTTAATGACTAATTTGATCCTGTCTGGCATGTTTGATGACTGTAGATGGTCTGCAGCTGCAGTCAAAGTTAATGTGTAATACCAACCACAATAAATGATTAGAACCACTACTTTTGAACTGAATTATATGGCAACCCATTTTAGCCTGAAATGCCACCAAGCAATACAATTTTAATATATAAAATTATATATATAAAAAATAAAACAAACTATATTATAATATATACTATATTATATACTATATATATTATATACTATAATATACACTATATTATAAATATATACTATATTTTAACTATAAAATGTGTGCTAGTGATAATTGGTCATATTGTCAGGATGTTCTTCCATTGATTTACAAAAAATATCTCTTTCACATCTATAATTGACAATGACTTTTTTTACTATTAAAAACTGTCATTTCTGATATTTACCCTGTAATTGAGTTAGTCAGTCAAATTAAACTGTAGATATCGAAATTTCTTTCATCTTACATGCACCTCCCAACTAGTCAAAACTAAATTTGAAATATCTTGATTTCTACGTGTAAAAACAAAAATAAATGTGAGATTTCTCTATGAGAAATGTATTTATAATATACTTTAAATTAAAACATATATATATAATATAGTTTCAAAATTAGATAAACTAATAAATAAACTAATTCTTTTTTTTTATTTTAACTAGGAAATATGTACTAGTGATAATTGGTCATATTGTCAGGATGGTTTTCCATTGATTTACAAAAAAAATATCACTCTTTCACATCTTTAATTACATTCTTACCAGTGAAAAAAACAATGACCTTTTTACTAGTAAATACTGTAATTTCTGATATTTAGTCTGTAATTTAGTTTAGTCAAATTAAACTGTAGATATCTAAAATTCTATTTTATGAATTAATAGCAGTTACTGATTAATTTATATTGGGCACTGACTAATTCATAGTGGACACTAAATAATTATTGGTAGATACTACATAATTCATAGTGGATACTATAATGGATACTAACTAATTCATACTATTTACTGAATAATCCATAGTGGATACTACATAATCGATAGGAGTTCCTAATTAATTTATAGTGGTTATTTTCTAATTCATAGTGAATACTGAGTAATTCATACTGTTTACTGAATATTAATAGTGGATACTGGGTAATAATTCATAGTGGATTCTTAAGTAATTCATACTGTTTACTGAATAATTCATAGTGGATACTGAGTAATTCATACTGTTTACTGAATATTAATAGTGGATACTGGGTAATAATTCATAGTGGATTCTTAAGTAATTCATACTGTTTACTGAATAATTCATAGTGGATACTGAGTAATTCATACTGTTTACTGAATAATTCATAGTGGATACTGAATAATCCATAGTGGATACTACATAATCGATAGGAGTTCCTAATTCATTTATAGTGGTTATTTTCTAATTCATAGTGAATACTGAGTAATTCATGCTGTTTACTGAATATTAATAGTGGATACTGGGTAATAATTCATAGTGGATTCTTAAGTAATTCATACTGTTTACTGAATAATTCATAGTGAATACTGAGTAATTCATACTGTTTACTGAATATTAATAGTGGATACTGGGTAATAATTCATAGTGGATTCTTAAGTAATTCATACTGTTTACTGAATAATTCATAGTGGATACTGAGTAATTCATACTGTTTACTGAATAATTAATAGTGGATACTTAAGTAATTCATACTGTTTACTGAATAATTCATAGTGGATACTTAAGTAATTCATACTGTTTACTGAATAATTCATAGTGGATACTTAAGTAATTCATACTGTTTACTGAATAATTAATAGTGGATACTTAAGTAATTCATACTGTTTACTGAATAATTCATAGTGGATACTTAAGTAATTCATACTGTTTACTGAATAATTCATAGTAGATACAGAACAATTCATAGTGGAAACTGAATGCTTTCCTGTAGTGGTTAATCAACAATTGGTTAAAATTAAAGGTTTTAGGGGGTTCACGAATGTGTTAGATAACCACGCCTGTTTGTTAGCATGTTATGTTAGCATTGCCTACCAAGTGCAACACAAGGCATTTTTCCTGTGGTGGTGGAAGCAAAATACCACCAGAGATCAAGTGCTGTCATACACTCAAACACACCACCTTCCCTTTCCGTGTAAGAGATTCACCCATTCCTCTTAACACTAGATACCTCACATACTTTCAGCTCGTTGTCTCAGCTCCAGACTCTATGGGGGGGGTTGACACTACTATCCAATGCTGAAGAAAGAGACCCCTCGCTGGGTAAAGGCTGCGGCAGCGGGGGAGCTGGACGTCCGTTCGTCTCTGCGGTGCCCTGGTGACCAGAAGGCCTTTATTAGCAGCAGAGACAGTGGTAAAAGCTAATGAGGTTCGGCCAGTTAATATTTTAACACTCTACCGACTCCAGCGGACATATGGCAGCATGTGGCCCTTAACACCGCCGAACAGAAAGAGGAAACAGAGGGATGAAAAGGAAGGATAGAAGACTGGTGATGGGGTGAGAGAGAAAGAAAGAGAGAGAAAGAAAGAGAGAGAAAGAGAGAGAGAGATAGAGAGAGAGAGAGAGAGAGAGAGAGATGGACAGAACAGAAGATGATGAATATCCTCACATGCTAATCTATTACACTGTTGTGTAGGAAGCTGATTTTAAGGGCAGCCAATTTAGCACCTGTATATTGGATCGTTTTAAAGCACATAAAACAAAATACTATTAAAATATACCAATCATATAAGTTTAGAGTTTCAGTACATCAAAGTACTGTTTAATTTAAGCTGTAACTGTTTGATTTGAATCATTAATTGTTTGGATTATATCACATTTGCACTAGATTTAGGTTTTTAAGTTATGATCCCAATTACAGACAACAATCCTACACTACACAACTTTATCCAACAGTCAAAGTGTTTAATAGGGAATTATAGGGATTTGTATTTTGATTTTTAGTCCAATATCTTTAATGAAATTTAAAATTAAATGAAAATGTAATGAAAGAGATCTTAACACCATCAATTAAATGATATTTTTGATAAATAATTGATGAAATAAAGAACAAACAAGATCTCTAAATATGTTTTAAACCTTTTTTTAAATAAACGAACATATAAATAAATAATACACAACAATATATAACTATACTTTTTATATGATGCTTGTTTTGTTGCATGTTTTATGTTACTAGGATTACAAATCCTTGTGTCTCAGATTTTGACAGGTTTTGATTTTTGACATAATATAAATCTAGCTGTTTTATGTAATATAATAATATGATCAATGGACCAATAAAAATGCTCCAAAAATCATTTAACCTTCCACTGGTTCCACAAGGTTAAGAATGTTTTTTGTCCATCTACTCAAAAGTTTGGAGATTTCTGCTCAACAGAGACAATATAAAACCTAAAATCTATTAAACTATTTGATTTTTAAAATGTATTTATTTATTTACATTTAAAGATGCAAGCGTGTCTGTGTATCTTAAAATACATTTAGAAATGCTGTTGATGGACTATATTAGAAGCAATATAACAGACAGGACAGTATACTTTATAAGCCACCATGGAACTAATTGCTGATATAAAAAATAATAATAAATAATAATAATAATAATAAAAAGAAAGAACAACATGTATATCTTAATGTGTATAAACCTCCTCAACTTTAAATGTAGAAATATTTTTATATTTTTTATGATGTAATTTTTATTGATCCACCCATAATAAACATTTGGACGCAATGTAAAGAACAGTTTTACAGATTCACAATATGTCCAAAAATAAAAAATGGAAAAGGGTTTTTGTGCAGCTGTATGACATCATATGTTAAGTGATTTTAGGATACATTGATTTTAAACCACTATAATCATTTTTTACATCTTTTTTTAAAGTAATTACAAAAACAATGAGATTTCTAAGAAAGAAATGAGAGAAAATCAGAGAAAAAAAAAACTGTCATTGTCAGAATAGTCGTTAGTGCCCACAGCACTGCTCTATTCTCCTGGCCTTCTCAAAAACAAACAAGGAGAAGAATGGCACGGAGCAAAGCCAGAGAGAAAACACCACACACACACAAAAGAATGAAGGACAGGTATCTTTCCTCTCCATCTGTGGATCAGGGATTAGAGCCGGGCCTGGCCTGCTGGAGGCTCCGTTACCCGTCGGTCCATGCGGCCGCTCGCTGGTGTGGAACAGCGCTCGCGAAGCCGAAAACACAAAACCCATTCAGAGCCACTGGCCTGCACCGACGCTGCGGACAAAACACACCGAGAGGAAAGAGCGAAAAACAAAGACTTCAACTGGACTCAAATCAGAAGCCATTCTCCTTATTTCCTCCTCAGGAAATGACAATGCCAGAGCTGCCTGTCAACCCTGCTAAAGGAGCAATGATTACTACATTACTTTCAAACACAATTAATGAGAAAGGGTCCTGTAGTGACACACAGCAATCGGCCATAACATTACAACCGCCTAAAATTGTGTAGGACCCCCTCGTTTGGCTAAAACAGGCCCTACAAGACCCTTGAAGCACAGAGACTAACTAGCAGTCCTGTACATTGTGAGGAGGGACCTTCATGAGTATCAGTTTTGGTAGGTCAGTACTGACCACTGTGTACCAGGAACACTCCATAAGACCTGCCTGATGTTTTGGAGATGTTCTGACCCAGGCATCGTCTAGAACATCACAGTCTGGTTCTTGTCAAATGGCTCAGATTCTTACTCTTGTCCATTTCCTGCCCTGCTTCAGAACTGACCTCTGTTCACTTGCTGCCTAATATGTAGATCCCACCCCTTGACCGGTGCCACTGGAAACCAGATAGTCAATGTAATTCAATGTGACTTTAGCTGTCGGAGGTCTTAATGTTGTGGCTAATTATTGAGACTGAATTTTTTAGAAAAAGTATAAATAACAGATTAAATGCAAAGGTGACAGTGATTAATAACAAGAATAGAAATATAATAAAATAATAAACAACAAAAGGCAGGGCAGTACCCACTGTACCCTAAAATTGGGTTATTCAATGGTTCTTCACATACAAGGATAGAACCCCCTTAAAAAGTGGTTCTATGCAGCACCAGCACCTTCCATGAAGCCTTTCTCGGTACTATACGCTTCATTATTTCAGTGTATCATTCATTAAAAAATAAATATAAATAGACTTAGGACCAACTATCATGCTAAGTGACATTTACATTAACATTTAAGGCATTTAGCAGACGCTCTTCTACAAAGTGCTTTGCTATTTACCCAAGAAAAACCTCAGCTAGTTTAAAAAGGCCAAAAATTCAAAGATCCTCTAATCTTAGACTCTACTAAACACAAGTCAATAAGGAGACCACTCTACTATTCGCCCAAGTACTCTCAGAAGAGGAGGGTCTTCAGTCTGGGTTTGAGGACAGCGAGTGTTGGACACCCAGGGGAAGCTCGTTCCACCACTTCGGTGCAGGACAGAAAAAAGTCTGGACGCTCGTCTTCCGTGGATCTTAAAGGATGGCGGGTCGAGCCAAGCCGTACTTGAAGCTGGAAGGGCTCTTGGTGCGGATCGGCTTTTGACCATCGCCTTTGTAGACCAGCGTCAGGGGTCTGAATCTGATGACCTGGGCAGCAGCTACAGGAAGCCAGTGGAGAGAACGCAGCAGTGGAGAGACATGGCTGAATTTAGGAACGTTGAAGACGACCCGTGCCGCTGCATTCTGGATAAGCTGCAGGGGCCTGATGGTGCGCAGAGGGAGACCAGCCAGAAGAGAGTTACAGTAGTCAAGTCTCGAAGTGACAAGAGACTGAATGCCTGAGCACCTGGGCGACTCTCTAAAGAGGAAGGGTCGAATTCTCTGGATGAAGCAACTAGCTAAAACTGCAAGTGCTAACTGTCCCAGTGATTTGTGCTGCTTCCCCTGGGAGTCGCTTACTGTCTTCAAACGCAGACTGAAGACCCTCCTCTTCCGAGATTACTTGGGCGAAGTGTAGAGTATGTAGAGCACTGTGTCTCCAGACTGACTTCTGTATTTAGTAGCGTCTAAGCTTGGAGGGATCTTCTGGACTCTAGCCGATACAAACTAGCTGAGGGTATTTTCTGAGTAAACAGTGGAGCTCTGCTGTAAGTCGCTCTGGAGGAGAGCGTCTGCTAGATGCCTTGAGTGTGAATGTAAATGAAAGCTCTAGTGAAAGTTCTACCAGGAGACTCCAATGCAGCATCAGCGTTCTTCAGCCAATCAGCAGCTGCCACCTGCGTGACGTCACGTCTCTCCCTACCTTCCTCCCCACCAACACCAGTTTGGTCCAGACGGATGCCCAGGGGATGCCCTCAAAGTTCAGCAGGATCTGCGAGAGTCCTGATGGTGCAAGACCTGGGCTGATGACGGGGCCTAACCCCAAAGACCATCAGCAGCTCTGATTGTTAACGATGGTTCCATCACACTAATGGCCTCATGTCTTCAGAGTCTTCTACCAGTGCATTTCTATGTCAGGGGTGTGAGGCCTACACTGCACCTCCAAAGGTTTATCAGGCCACCGATAAACCTTCAGGTCGTCCCTCAGTCAGTCCACTACATAGGAAAGCAGCATGACGCTGAGCGGCGAATGAGTTAACGAGTCATCCTAAACCGAACCGCCTTGACCTCTGCTGACCTCTCCCTGCTGCCTATGGAAGAGGCACGGCATCGTTAGCAGGAAAATCTTCCTCTCCATCTCCGTCCTTCTGTCCTCTGAAACGCATCCCTATGTGTCTCGTCCTTCGTCGGCTGAACGCCAGGCGGCCTCTTTGTCCGCCGCTGTCACAACAACGCTAAAACTGAGGCTTTGAGGAGGCGCTGCGGCCTCCTGGGAAAGGGGCCTGTTACCTGCGCTAAAAGCTTTCCCTTCAGGTGTGTATGTGTGTATATATGTGTGTGTATGTGTGTGTGTTAACCTTTGACAGCGGCTGGTTTCAGATGCGTTAACACTTGCTCCCTCGCTGGCGAGTGTTTGAAAACAGCCGGGGAAGGAAAAGAAAGAGAGAGAGGGAGAGAGAGAGAGAGAGTGGGTGAGAGACCCTTTGGCAGAAGAGCTTTTCTTTCTTCTCTCGTTCAAAGAGGCTCCTAAAGCGCTCCGGGACTAAGAGTGAAACTTGATCACACTTGTGGTTGGACACACGTTTAGAGGTGAGACAGACGTTATGTCTGTGTGTGTGTGTGTGTGTGTGTGTGTCAAGTCATGACTTATGTCTAGGAAAAAGCACCTTAAGGAGTGTTTAAGCCGTGGTTTGATTTATAAATAGTCAGTGTGTGACTGTGGTCGAGGTAAGAAATGCTCAGATGTCGTTTTAGAAGTTTATTTATTTATTTATTTTAATAAATTTGATCAAATTTTCACCCATTTCTCCCCAATTCGGACGGTCAATTACCCAACCCCTGCATAATCTCCAGTAAAAAGCCAGTAAAAGCGAACTAGCACACGCCCCCTCCGATGCATGCACACGTTTCGAACTGCTGCCGGTTCAACATCGCCAGGCGACCAACGCACCTGGAGGGAAGCGCCGCATACCCGGCTCCAACGCACCAGCCCGCAGACACCAGCGACGCCAGCGACGCCCAGCATCGCAACAAAGTGATGCGGGGAGAGAGCGCCATCTACCCATCCTGGAGAGAGCAAGGCCGATTGGGATTCGAACCAGCGATCATCTGCGCCTTAGTCCACTGTTATTTTACCTTAGAAGATGCTGACTAGTTGCCACTTCCACGGAGTTGCTCTTTTGTCCCGCCCCCGGCTGAAATGAAGATTCTGATTGGTTGCGCCTCTGAGTTGGACTCTCTGTTGTAGCGCCCCCTGCTGCAATGGAGACTCTGATTGTTGGTTCGAATGCGGAGTTAGACTGTCTATTGTCCATCCTTCAAAAAAAAATTTTTAATTCTGATTGGCTTTACCTCTGAGCGTGAGTCTCTCTGTTGTCCCACCCCCAGCTGATATGGAGATTCTGATTGGTTCTGCCTCTTAGTCTGACTCTGACTCTGTTGTCCAGTTGTCCAGGTGTGTCTTTTTATTACATACATTAGTATCTCAGATGTAATATTTAGAAGATCTTAGATACAAGGGGGGACCACTTTCTCTCTCTCTCTCTCTCTCTCTCTCTCTCTCCCTTTCCGCCCTCGCCCTTTCTCTCTAATGAGCACATTTCTCAGCTTAGTCTTCTGAACAGAGAAGAGAGAGAGAGAGATGTAGAGAGAGAGAAAAGATCTGATTGAGAGACGGTGAGGGCTAGAGGCCTCAATAGGGACGAGAAAGAGAAAAGGAGAGAGAGAGAGGGAGGTAGAGAGAGTGGAGTGTGGTAGAATGGCTGTAGCTGCAGGGGGGCGGCCCCTCTCTCTTCTCTCCTCACCCCGGGACTTCCCTCTCTTTCTGTCTTTCACTCCCTCCTTTCTCCCTCTCCTCGGCCCGCTGGCCTTTGGGATTTAAATGCGCTCCTCATTAGTTCAGACTGCGCTGAAACGTTCAGGAGTTTTTTGGCCGATTCTGTCGGGACCACCGGATCCAGGGGTGGGGGTTGTGTGTGTGTGTGTGTGGAGGGGGTGTCATATTAGAGACTGAATGAAGCTGCAAAACAACGTGTATCTTTCTCTGAGGTGTCGTGATCTCTCCTGGATGTTCTTTCCCACCCGGGCTCTCCTGACCCTACAGAAACTGTTGGCTTGCTTTCGCACGTTGTGCGAAAGTGGAGCATTCCGGGTTTTCCGGGCTCTGGTCCCCTAATAGCTAACCTACAGGTGCCCTCCCCCCTTCCCCCCCCCCAAACTATTTGGGAAACTTTATCATTATCAACACTGAGGGGCGACAGACAGGGTCAGGATTAGGGCTGAGGTTCAGGCTTTATGTTTAGAGCTACAGAACCCTCAGGGCCCGTTTCTGAAACTACAACTATGCGTTTGGAGCGATTGTTGTGTTTCACCACTTTGACCCCAGTACATACTTATTATTCAGTAGCCATTATTAATTCAATAGGTCGTAATTACTCAGTAACTACTATTTGAGTACCTACTACTTATTCAAGAAGAAGTATCTAATCTAACTAATTTAGTACTTCAATAAGTAGCTACATATTATTCATATTATATAGTACCTACTAACTATTCAATAAGTAACAACTGTTTAGGACCTACCTATTATTCAGTACTACTAAGTATTTAATAAGTAGTAATTATTTAGTACCAACTAATTTAGTAGCTACAAAATATTCAGTACTTGCCACTTACTAAGCAGTTATTATTCAGTACCTACTACCTACCTATGTAGTAGCTATGCATTTTTCAGGACTACAAAGTACTCAAGAAGTAGTTGTTATTCAGTATCTACTAATGTTGTACCTACTAATTATTCAATAAGTAGTAGTTAGTACCTGCTACTTACTCAGTACTTACCAAATTATTAAATAAGTAGCAATTATTCAGCAGTTCCTAATTCAGTAGCTACTATTTTATCAGGTACCTACTAAGTATTTAATACGCAGTAGTTATTCAGTATTTCCCAGTTTAGTACCTACAACATATTCAGTATTTGCCACTTACTCAGTATTTACCAATTATTTAATAAGCAGTAATTGTTCTGTAACTACTACCTACCTATGTAGTAGCTACAAAATGTCCAGAACTATAAAGTATTCAATAAGTAGTAGTTATTCAGTATCTACAAATGTAGTACCTACTGATTATTCAGTAACTACTGATTATTCAGTAACTACTGATTATTCAGTATCTAATAACATATTTATTCAGTGCTAATTAAATGTTGAATTTCTCTCTCTCCCATCAATCACTCTCCCTGCTCTCTCTCTCTCCCTTCTTTATCTGTACATTCTCACTCTCCCTTCATCTCTCTCACACTCTCTCTCACTCTCTCTCTCTCTCTCTCTCTCTCCCTCTCCCTTCAATCACTCTTTCTCTCTTCTTCCCTTTAATCTCTCTCTCTCTCTCTCTCTCTCTCTCTCTCACCCTTCAATCTATCTCTCTCTCACTCTCTCTCTCTCTTTCTTCCTTCAATCTCTTTCTCTGTCTCTCTCTCTCTCACTCTCTCTCTCTCTTTTTCCCTTTAATCTCTCTCTCTCTCTCTCTCTCCCTTCAATCTCTTTCACTCTCTCTCTCTCTCTCCCTTCTATATCTCTACATTCTCACTCTCCCTTCAATCTCCCTCTCTCACTCTCTCTCTCTCTTCACTCTCTCTCTCTCTCTCTCTCTCTCTCTCTCTCTCTCAGTCTCCTGGTATTGTGTTGTTTCCTGCAGTGGCTCCTCTTATCAGTGAAGGATCTGTCTCTGTAACTCTCCACAGACTGGGACAAAAGCACAAAGAGAAAGCACACACACACACACACACACACACACACACACACACACACACACTCCTGTTCCCAGGGCCTGGGGAGCCTTTCATGCTGCTGACTGTCTTGACGTCCTGCTCAGCTGTTTTGCTGTTTGAATCAGATAAATATAGAAATAAACAAATTGTTTACTGAAGGTCTTTCTCTAAAGCCCGCGTCATTAGCAGATCCTGACGTGCCAGAAGATCCAGGACGCTCTGAGGGTCTGAATGTGGCTCCACACTTTACTCCCTTACTCTACTCCGCTTCGCTTTAGTGTCACAGTAACTGTGTTTGATAGTCAGAGACACTGTGGGAGTGATACAATATGTGTCCAAATATTTGTGGACACCCTTCTAAGGAATGCATTCAGCTACTTTAAGTTGCACCCATTGCTGACACAGATGTGTAAATGCACTCACACAGCTTGTCTACTCCCCTTACAGAAGTACTGCCAATAGAATAGGACCCTCTGGAGCAGCTAAACATGAGCCTACTCGCACCATGACTCCTAATGCCAGGCGTGGGCTAGAGGGGTATAAAGCTATGGTCCTCTTCCCTGGACAGTAGAAACAGTTACTCCAACAAAAGCATGATCAGCTCTTTTTTAATACCCTTGATTTTGTAAGAAACAGTTAATGAGAGCAGGTGTCCCAATACTTTTGTCCAAATAGTGCACATTTAAAATACTGAGTGCTTGTGACCCTGAAGTCGACAGTCAGAACAAAAGTGCAAAATGTGACTATTTCCGTCCAGTGATAACAACGCGCACACACACACACACACACACATTCACACACAAAGATAACACCCCTCCTTCCCATAATGCCCCTCGACCCTTGTTCTAACCCCTAAATCTGCCCTCATTGTGCTTAATCCCATCCAGTGATGTTATCTGTGTGTGTGTGTGTGTGCATGTGTCTGAGTGTGTGTGTGTGTGTGTTATCTGCTTAACTCGTTATCTTGCTATAGGTCAGAACCTCAATGTTGCTACTGTCAGCTTTCACTCGAGTGCACACACCCCCAACTGAAGCAAACACACATGAACGCACATGCAAAAACACACTGATGCGTACACACACACACACACACACACACACACACATTTCTACAACTCAAATAAACACTCAAACACTTGAATGCACGCGTACACTCACAAAACTGCACACACACACACTCACAGTCACACTTATAAACACTCATAATCGCATACACACACATTCATACAGCTCAATTCATACAAACAAAAGATCACACACACACACATCAGGGACGTAGCTGCTATTGTTTGCTATTGTCAGCTGTTATAGTAACTGGGCCGATAAGCATGGGTGGGCTAGTTAGTAGTTGTTAATGGTGTTGTAGACCATTAGAGGAGGTTCCCGAGTGGCCCAGTTGTGTAAATGTTGGTTCTATACTGGAAGATCACAGATTCGATCCCAGGTGATTCCACAACCATCCTGGACTGGGAGTTCCAGAGAGCATAATTGGCATCGCTCTCTCCGGACTATCCCGCCATCCCACAGCGCAGTGGTAGCCAGAATTAGGGTTAGGGTTCCTCTCTAAGTGTGCAGAACTGAGAGGGCGAGACTAAGACAAGACCAAGACCAGGACCAGGACTGAGCAAGTCAGAGACAAGACCAAGACGAGGAGTGGGTCAGACGGTCACAAGACCAAGACCAGAAATGAGCAAGCCAGAGACAAAACTAACAACAGGAGTGGGCAAGATGGAGACAAGATCCAAACCAAGAGTGGACAAGACTGAGACAGGACCAAGACTAGAAATGAGCATCCCAAAGACAAGAGCAAGATGAGGGGTGTGCTTGGCTGAGACAAAACCAGGCCAGGAGTGGGTGAAACTAAGACAAGACCAAAACCAGAATTGAACAAGCCAGAGACAAGACGAGGAATGTGCAAGACTGAGACAAGAGCAAGACCAGAAACGAGCAAGCCAGAGACAAAACCAACAACAGGAATTGGCCAGACGGAGACATGGTCCAAACTAGGAGTTTGGTGAGACTATACCAAGACCAGAAATGAGCATGCCAGAGACAAGACCAAGATGAGGAGTGGGCAAAACTGAGACAAGACCAAGACGAGGACTGGGTGAGACTGAGACAAGACCAAGACCAGAAATGAGCATGCCAGAGACAAGACCAAGGCGAGGAGTGGAGTGGGTGAGACAAAGACAAAACCAGGCCAAGAGTGGGTGAAATTAAGACAAGACCAAGACCGGAATTGAGCAACCAGAGACAGGACCAAGACTAGGAGTGGGCAAGACGGAGACAAAACCAACAACAGGAGTCGACAAGACGGACACAAGGTCCAAGTTGGTGAGACTAAGACAAGACCAAGACCAGAAATGAGCATGCCAAAGACAAGACCCAGGCGAGGAGTGGGCAAGACTGAGACAAGACCAGGCCAGGACTGGGTGAAACTAAGACAAGACCAAGACGAAGAGTGTGCGAGACTAGGATGAGACCAAGACCAGTGGGTGAGCAAAACAGGTTCATTGATTGGCTGCTGAACACAGAATCTCCCCTCGTCTTTAGGTCAGTATAGTGGTCTCTCTGATACACAGTGCTTTCTAGCTAGTAGCCAACTTGCAACCAGGCCCACCCTAAAATGAAATTCACACACACACACACACACACACACACACACATACACACACACACACACACACACACACATACACACACTGTCCACTATTTTCTTCCCGCCTCTGCTTATCCCTTCCTTTTTTCGTTCTCCGCTTTCTCTCCTAATGGGGATGACGAGGCCTAATCCAGGATCAGCCGACCCTTTCGTCCAACCCTTTCTTTTTCCCTTCTTCCCTTTGTCTCCTTTCTTTTCTCTCGTCCTCACTTTTCTCCTCCAACCTCCCTCTCTCCACGTCCTCCTCATCATCATATCTCCACTTTTTTACTTCACCTCTTGCAGTCTGCGCCTTTGTGCAACCCAGTTTCCATCCATTGTCTGGCAACTTTCGCCTGCATCCCAATCCCCGGTTATGTTAGCGCCCCATTTTGAACCCCATTATTATCAGAGAACAATCCTCACTTCCTACAAAGCCCTTGTCTTTCCTCCCCTCCTGTGCCCGTTCATCCCTTCATCTCTCTTTTCTTTCCCATTGTTTTCCCTCTCAAGCATCACCACCCCCTTCCCCCAAACCCTACTATGTTCGGTGTCTGAAGTCTGGCTTCTTTGGTTTTGCATTGGAGCTACGCTAAGGCTAAGGTAGGTAGCATGTAATAAAAGAGTATTAGCATGATGCTAATCACATGTGAGGTGAGGTCAATAGACTTGACTGTGTGTCTCATTAAATCAGTCCTCACACACAGTACTGTCCAACTGATCTGTGGACGAGATGTACATAACTGGTATCGCTAACACAATGCTAACTTAAGACAATGCTAACAATGCTAGTCTGGGACATAAAAAGTGGGACATGTTGGTTAGATTCGCCATAAAAGGACCACCAGTAAAGGACCATCACACCAGTTGTGGTAAAGTCTGACGTCATTCCCAGTTCCGATATCTGACAAACATTTGAGTCTAAAGGTTCAGCGGGTCAACCAGCAAACCCAATCGGACCAGGCTGGTGAACCAGCATGAGCAAGACGGTTGTCCTGGAGTATAACCATGCTGGTCCACCAGCATGATCAAGCTGGCCAAGCAGTATAACTGGGTAAGGTGGGTGAGCAGCATGACCACGCTGGTCGGCCAATTCGCCAGAATGACCAAGTTTGTTAACCAGTGTGACCAACTGGTCAACCAGTATGATCAGCTTGACAGTCAGCTTGGGGAACCAGGTAGTCCATCAAGCTCATTTGTCCATCAAAACATATGCTATGCTGATTGAGAGCTAACTGGTCAAGCTGGGTGTTTTCATCTGGACGACCAGCTTTATTAAACCACCATGACCATCGAAGACCAGCTGGCCTTGAGCTGGATTTTTCAGCAGGGGCCTTAAGGGCCTTAAAGTCATGAAATATAGTTAAACAGGAACACAAACTGTGAAACCAGTTGGAAAACACATGAAAAGCATGATCAGGGTTATGGCACTTAATGGACAAAAGTATTGGGACACCTGCTCATTCCATTGTTTCCCTAAAAGGGAGTTTATACTGCTTTAGTGGGAGAAACTGTCTCTACTGTCCAAGTAAGGCTTTCTACACTGTTAAAAGTATTAGATCCTTGAGGAACTTTTGGAGGAACCTCTTAGGGTGCTTTAAGGAACCTTTAAAAGAAATAGGTTCCTTGAAAGTTAAGCGCTTTAGAGGTTAGACCACAGTTCCAATCTGAAAAACCTCAAGGAACAGCATACTAGATTTTGGAGGCGCATTGCTGTGAGGATTTGATTGCATTCAGAGACAAGGGCGTTAGTGAGGTCAGGATGATGGATGATCACCTCCCCACCTCATCAACCCCGACTCCCCAACTCATCCCATCCAAAAGTATTGGATGGAGCACCATCCATCATTCCAAAGAACACAGTTAGTTCCACTGCTCCACAGCTCAATGCTGGGGGAGGGCTTTAGACCCCCTCTAGCCCACGGCTGGCATTAGGCTATTAGGCAGCATAGTGCCAATAGGTTCATGTTTATTTGCTCCAGAGAGTCCTATTCTATTGGCAATACGTCTCTACAGGGACTAGACAAAATGTGTGTGTGTGTGTGTGTGTGTGTGTGTTTGCATATCTGTGTCAGCAATGGGTGCAATTTAAAGTAGCTGAGTGCATTCATTAGAAGGGGTGTCCACAAACATTTGGACAGAGAGAGAGAGAGAGAGAGAGAGAGCGGGGGAGAGAGGGAAAGCTCATTAGCTCCAAGTTTTGTTTGTCCAGCATGATGAAGTGGGGCTCTATCTGAAGGGCCTCCTGTCTCCTGTTATTACACTCTCGCTCTGTTATTGTTCTCACGTTTAGGACCCCAGTGAAAACATTGCTCTCTCTCTCTCTCTCTCTCTCTCTCTCTCCCTCTCTCTCGCTCTCCCTCCCTCTCCTTCTACATGATTTGTCTGATTTTAAAGAGCCCCTATCACTGAAAAGCGACGTTGCCTTGGCTGTTCCGGTAGTCTATGCACATTTACCTCTCACCATATCCCCTCGTTCAGCCTACAGCAGTTCAACCCCACCCATTCAGACTTATTGAATGAGGCACAATACAGTCCAAATGTTTGTGGACACCCCCTCTATTGAATGCATTCAGCTACTCTTAGTTGCACCCATTGCTGATACAGATGTGCAAATGCACACACAGATGTAGCTAGTCTAGTCCCTGCCAATAGAGCAGGACTCTCTGGAGCAGATAAACATGTGGAACCTATTGGCACCATGCTGCCTAATGCTAGGTGTGGGCTAAAGGGGTGTAACGCCCCCCAGCATTGAGCTGTGGAGCAGTAGGACTAACTGTGTCCTCTGGAATGATGGATGGTGGTGCTCCATCCAGTAGTTTTGGATGGGATGAGTAAGAGGGGTTGGGGTTGATGAGGTGGGATGTTGATCATCCAACATCTTGACCTCACTAACGCTCTTGTGTAACGCTGAATGCAATCAAACACTCACAGCAATGCTCCTCCAAAATCTAGTAGAAAGCCTCCTTCCCTGGACAGTAGAGACAGTTGCTCTTAAAAAGCAGGATACACTCTTTTTAATACCCTTGATTTCAGAAGAAACAATAAATGTCCCAATACTTTTGTCATATTTGGCAACAGGCTTTTCTATCGTAAACTACGACCACAGTAAAGCCTGCACCTGACCACAGTCCAGTCGAGAGGTCAGACTCTGCTTCCACAGGGGCTGGAATTTGCTCCACAATACGGCCTTGTTCTGCGTTCATTTCAATCTCGATTTTCTGCCAAGGTCATGATACATATTTATATGAAGTGTAAATAGACCAGGCTCATAAAAACTGACCGCTGTTTACAGCTGCCTTTCTTTTCCACTCTAAACTTTGCTCTGGCTGATTGTCGCTACCGATAGTGGTGGAAGGCCCTGCTGCATTAATCACCATCTCGGAAAATTGGGTGAATAGCTAGCGGCGGGGGGGAATGAAACAATTCGTGGAGCATCAGGAAAAATAAGACGTGGTTGGAGTGTTTAGAGTTAAACAGTCTTGCTTGGAGCGAAAGTCCAGCTGCCGTCCAGACAGAAGAGCAGATAAGTGGCTATTTGTTCATTGTTTAAAGTGCTGTTATAAATATTTATCGGGAATGCATGTTTTAATATTGGAATTTTGGGAACGGTCCATAATGAGTAAGCATTTTGGGTTCGAACATATAAGAGAGCATTACTGGCGCTTTGCAGCATTTTGGCCCAAAGGTGGCCAAAGGTGTTTTGACCCAGACAACTGAAAGGTTAGAGAGATGACATCACAACAAGCGGTTATACAGCCTATTTCACACTCGAACCGTGGACATTAGGTCTCGAATTACGTGGCCACCAGGGGGCCCCCAAGAGCACCAAGATATTCTGATAAAAATACATATGGGTTGCCAGATTAATCTTCCTTTGGGCTTATTTTTATTAACACAGTTTTTTTGTCATGTGTTCCTTCAGCAAAGATCTAAAGAGCTTCTGGAGAAACGTCAGGTTCTCGAAATACAACGAATAAAATGTTATGGTTAAAAAAAGCTCAGTTATTCTAATGTTAGAGACATTAGATCTCTCGCCCTCCTTTTTATCTCTCTTGCACAAACACATTCACACCCAAGGCAGTTTAGGGCAGGTGGGTCAGTTTACTCAAACTGACCACATGAACCCAATGTTTTTGTTAGAAGAACCCACCCTCCCTCACTGCACCCCACAGAGATAAAATGGTCACCCCCCCACACACACACACACACTCACACACACTTACATTTTACCCCCAAGGGTTTTTTTTTATTATCATGACTGACATCACATTAACATTTCTCTCTTGTGCTCTTTGAGTCACTAAATGAATTTACTGCTCTTTATTTACATTCACATTAAAGGTCTTCTCCAGAGCGACTGACAGAAGAGCTTCACTGTTTACCCAGGAAACACCGTTAGCTAGTTTGTATCAGCTAAGATCCAAAGGATACCGCTGAGCTTAGATACTACTGAAGACTGAAGTCAGTATGGAGACCATGGTCCTCAACATATACCCCATCGGTCATTATACAGTCGGCCTAAGGGTCAAAACTGTGGACTGTGTTTTTCATTGTTTTAAAAGCGTCAGGACTCAAGGCCATGACTTTGCACCTAATAAAACAACGCTAAGAAGTATCTGTGCTGCTGAGAGGAGCTGTAATCTTAGCTAAGCTGAGGTTGGGTCTCTCTGCTTGACGTACTATTGGAAAGGGAAGTGGAGTGAAGAAGTACTGTGGCAGTAATGTGTGTGTCCATAGTGATAGTGATAGCATGTCGACTCAACATCGCTACCACAGCATTAGCAGTGCGTCAGCCTTTGCCCAGCATCGGTACTGCAGTGTTAGCATCATTACCACAACATTAGCAGTGCTGTCGGCCTACCACGCCGGCCACCGGCCTTGCCCAGCATTAGCAGAACTGCCACAACATCAGCAGTGCTGTCGATGCTCTAGCCATGAGCATCGCTACCACGCCGGCCACCGGCCTCGCCCAGCATCGCTACCATGGTGATTTCAGCGCTATCACAGTGTTTGCATCGCTACCACGCCGGCTGTCAACCTTTCTCAGCATCCCTACTGCAATGTTAGCATTGTTAGCACCACAACATTAGCAGTGCTGTCGGCCTACCACGCCAGCCTACAGCCTCGCCCAGCATTGGTGCTGCAGCGTTAGCAGTGCTGTCGGTCCGGTAGCCCTGAGCATCGCTACCACCCCAGCTGCCGGCCTCGTTCAGCATCGCTACCATGGTGATTTCATAGCTATCACAGTGTTTGCATCACTACCACACTAGCTGTTGGCCTTCCTCAGCATCGCTATTGCAGGGTTTTCATTAATATCGTTGATTTAGCGTCGCTACCTTGCCTGCTGCCGGCATTGTGCCGTTATTGACAAGGTCCTGGGATCCATCACCATCAGCACTAAGCTTTAAGATGCATGAAATCCGATCTGACCGTTCACATTTATCTGATCTAGGACCACATAGATCTGATTTGACATGTCTACACAGCACAGTGAATCAGATGTTGTGGCTTTAAGACTGTCTAAGAAATTCAGAGATTCAGTGTCTCTTATTTTTGCTGTTCACACAAAAAAGGCCTGAGACAGACAGACAGACAGACAGACGTAACACCCACACACATGAACACGCTGACATGAAGGAAACAGAGAAGAGAAGAGCCGTCTCCTTTGATCAACAACTCGACAGCAAACAACCCAGCCAGAGGTGAAGCAGCGAGACTAAAAGACAGACAGCGCAGAAGATGATAAACATAATAAAAATAACATAATCCTGCTTTGCTCCATCTTCACACCTGTTCATCTGACGTTAGCTCAACACTCTGAGGGGGTAAGTGACTGTAACAGCGCACAGGGCCGACACAATCACCAGCTTGCTCTGTGGGTGTATCTGCTGACAGGGTGAGCGACTTTCAGCCCTGATCTTTCCAAAATCCAGGTTTGAAAAGCAGCTATTTGGGAGATTGTTTGTATAGTATCAATCTATATATCCATCTGTCTGTCTGTTTACCTGTCTATCTATCTCTCTATCTATCGTTAGGCTACTGTCTGTCTGTGTGTCTGTCTGCCTATCTATCTATAGGTGTCTCTATTTATATATCTATTTGTCTCGTTCTGTCTGTCTATGTATCTATATGTGTAGGCCTATCTGTGTGCCTAGATGTCTACCTATAGGTCTATCTATCTAAAGGTGTCTATCTATCTGTCTGTCTTCCTATCTACCTATCTTTATATCTATCTGTCTGTCTGTATGTCTACCTATAGGTCTATCTATCTATATATCTATCTATCTATCTATCTATCTATCTATCTAATCTGTTTGTCTGTCTGTCTGTCTATAGGTCTATCTATCTATATATACCTGTCTGTCTGTCTATCTACCTTATCTACCTGTCTCTCTCTCTCTGTCTATCTATCTATCTATCTATCTTTTTATCTATCTGTCTGTCTATATATCTACCTATAGGTCTATCTATCTATATATACCTGTCTGTCTGTCTGTCTGTCTATCTATCTATTTATCTATCTGTCTGTCTATATGTCTACCTATAGGTCTATCTATCTATCTATCTATCTATCTTTTTATCTATCTGTCTGTCTATATATCTACCTATAGGTCTATCTATCTATATATACCTGTCTGTCTGTCTGTCTGTCTATCTATCTATCTATCTATCTATCTTTTTATCTATCTGTCTGTCTATATATCTACCTATAGGTCTATCTATCTATATATACCTGTCTGTCTGGCTGTCTGTCTGTCTATCTATCTATCTTTTTATCTATCTGTCTGTCTATATGTCTACCTATAGGTCTATCTATCTATCTATATACACCTGTCTGTTTGTCTGTCTGTCTGCCTATCTCTATCTGTCTGTCTGTCTATCTATCTATCTATCTATCTGTCTATATTTTTATCTGTCTGTCTGTCTGTGTATCTGTTTGAGTTTGGAGTCTGAGGTGTTCTTACGCTGTATTAAAAAGTTACAGAGCAGTAGTTTTTATGTTTTCCCTCTCTGAGCGGCTCTCGGGTCATTCCTGTCATTCCTGTGATTAGTGAAGCAGTGTGTTTCTCACGCTGGGACAAGCGCAGTCTGCTCTGTCTCCTTGCCTTGCTCTCTCACTCCCACCTTCATTCGGGCCCCAGCCGGGTGGGAGAGAGAGCAGAAAGACAGGATTCCGCACTTTCAGCTCCTTTCTCTTCATCCATCCACACACACACACACACACACATTCCAAACCCGTTCCTGCTGGCAGAGCAGCATTCCAGTCTTCATTGTTGGGAAGAGGACGATCAGGGAGAGGTGTAAGGATGAAGGGAGAGTAACGGCAGGTTTTTTTTCCCTTTTCTTTTCTTAAGAACGAGGGAGGCGACGGTCTAATGTGGTTTATAGTGTGTGATTATCACCAAAGGGGTTGGCAATCACACACACACACACACACACACACACACACTTAATGAGCTATCACTATAGGAGAGACACTGTGGTCAATAATGACATATGTACACATCATCTACAGAGACACACTTCTGCACAGTGTAAAGCATCACTACTGTTAATTTAGTTAATAATATAATATATATATATATATATATATATATATATATATATATACACTACTATACTACTACTATACACTGTACTACCATATATAAAACTATACTACTACATATTTAAAAATTACAAAAATAATGTACATTACGTTAAATATGTTTTTTTAAATTATATTTAGAAAATAAATATCAATAGTTTGAAGTTTTTTAAAGACTTTGATCATGTATATTATATATTTTATTCATAATAATCATAATATAATAATGATAATATACGTTATGTTGCTACTATTGCACAAAAACTTCTTCATTTTTTCTGTTTCATCATCACTATAGTGATCATCATCACTATAGTGCAAAAACATCCATAAATCTTCATAATGTATTTTTATTAGATTTGATATGTCATGATAAATGGACCAATTGAAATCCTCCAGAAAGACCATATATCTAAATCTATAAAATAAAATCTAAAGTAAAATCTGTTTCATCTTCCATTAAAATGTATGTTTTCTCATTCTGCTGTAAAATTGCCATTTTGGAGATTAGATGAGGTTTAAAATGCCCACATGTGATAGTATCAACATGCCTCAGATGTGATTTACATATTGTAGCTATCAGATCAAAGCCTTGTATCTTCAAAACAGCAACTTTCCAGGAGCAGGAAGAAACCTCCTTAACTTTGGAACAATGGAAGTCAACGGAAACAGATTTTAGGCCGAGTCATTCCGGAGCATTTCTATCTGCCCGTTCATCACGATCTTCTAAAGCAACGTAAAGACCAACTGCCAGCTTCATTCTACGTCAAAAAGTGGATTTTTTTATCATGACTGAGCTGAGAGACCGAGATATATATATATATATATATATATATATATATATATATATATATATATATATATATATATATTGTTAAAAAAACGTCAGCATCCACGCACTGCAGCGAAAGCTAACATGGATTCGGGAATTTCTCAGTATTTGCTGATGTGTCTGCAGGTAGGCCGAGCTGGGAAATGGAGCTCCACCAATTTGTGGAAAAGCCTCTGATGTGCAGATCAGCTCCACCTGAGAGTGCGCTGAGCTCCAGCTTCAATGGAAGAGGTGAAGCTCAAAACACACCTGAGCCAAGGAGGCAACCACGGTCAAGTCTAATCCTCAAACCTAACCTTAATCCTAATCCTAATCCCAGTCCTTTAAAAACAGCACCTAATGGTTTAAAGGTCTTGGAAATGTACAAAAACAAACACACACACACACACACCTGATGAGAGGTATCACTTGAAGGGAAAGACACTGTTGTCAAAGACACAAACACACACACACACAGACACAGACACACACATAGAGACACACACCCACACACACTGAGTCGCCAGGTGTGAAAGGCAATCCTACCATTTCAGATAAGAAGCTCACACGGGCTCCTGGGGTTTTCAGTGGGCAAACAAAACCCCTCTCAGTACACACACACACACACACACACACACACACACACACACACATACACACAATGTTACACAACACAGCTACTTTCTCACTGTCTGCTCTGTAAATCGAGATAAAAACATTCTTTCTTTCTCCCTTTCTGTCCAACACACACACACACACACACACACACACACACACACACACACAAATGGCCGTTCCTGTGGCGTGTAGGATGTCTTGAGGTTCTGTGATAAAGTGTTTGGTGAGTTTGGTTCTCATGGCTGACCTTCATTTCACTTTCTTGCAGAGTCTCTCTCTCCCACACACACACACACACACACACACACACACACACACACACACACACACATACACACACACAATGTCTCAGCTGACCTTAACGCAAAGCATAGCTTCCTCTACTACAGAGGCACAGAGGTAAACACACACATACACACACACACCTACACAATATACATGCATATATTCATTATGTTTTCTCTCTCTCTCACACACACACCCACACACACACACTGCTGATAAGGGAAAGGAATGTGTTTAATGCAGACTGTGTTAAGTGTGTGTATGTGTGTGTGTGTGTGTGTGTGTTTCTGCCGTAACTCAGAAGCATTTCACACTCTATCCGGTTCCCTTGTGAAGGGCCCTTAATGCGGGGCTCCACCGAGGACCAGCCGAGAACAACAAACAAACCTGCAGCACACACACACACACACACACACACACACACACACACAGTGTAAATATTTGTCTGACCAGACGTGACCGTTCACTTCAGTTCGGCTGAGTTCAGACATCATACATATATCTCACTATATGTCCAAAAGTTTGTGGACACCCCATTTATTGAATGCATTTAGCTACATTATGTTGCACCCATTGCTGATATAGATTAGCAAATGCACACACACACACACACACACACACACACACAGCTTATCTAGGTCCTGTAGAGAAGTACTGCCAATAGAATAGTACTCTCTGGAGCAGAGGAAAATGAACCTATTGGCACCATGCTTCCTAATGGCAGCTGTGGGTCAGTGGAGGAGGCACTTCTAGAACCTTCACATTCAGACTGAAGACGCACCTGTAGAACCTTCACATTCAGAATGAAGACGTACTTGCAGAACCTTTACATTCAGAATAAAGATGAACTTGCAGAACCTTTACATTCAGAATGAAGACGTATTTGCAGAACCTTCACATTCAGAATGAAGATGCACTTGCAGAACCTTCACATTCAGAATAAGGATGTACTTGCAGAACCTTCACATTCAGAATGAAGACGCACTTGCAGAACCTTCCCATTCAGAACAAAGACGCACTTGCAGAACCTTCACATTCAGAATAAAGATGAACTTGCAGAACCTTCACATTCAGACTGAAGACGAGCTTGTAGAACCTTCACATTCAGACTGAAGACGTACTTGCAGAACCTTTACATTCAGACTACAGACGTACTTGCAGAACCGTCACATTCAGAATGAAGACGTACTTGCAGAACCGTCACATTCAGAATGAAGACGTACTTGCAGAACCTTCACATTCAGAATAAGGATGTACTTGCAGAACCTTTACATTCAGAATGAAGACGTACTTGCAGAACCGTCACATTCAGACTAAAGACGAACTTGCAGAACCTTCACATTCAGACTAAAGACGTACTTGCAGAACCTTCACATTCAGAATGAAGATGAGCTTGCAGAACCTTAACATCTGAAATAAAGCCTGAAGTCTGAACGGGATCCCCGCCTCCCAGTACGATTTTTCGGTAAGAGTTTGTTAATAAATCATTACTTACTGAATAGTAAATATTAACTACATTTATTGGATGTCTTTATTTAAACTGAATGACAAAATAACAGTTAATAATCTAATAATTCAGGTAACTCTTTTTTCTGTATTCGTAAAAATATCGAGAACCCACAAAAACACGTCCGAATTTCAACAAGGCCTTTTCTTTTCATTCAAATCATGATAAACTACCTCCTTTAAATGCAAACGTGAGCCAGACTGAAAGTTCACAGGGGCACTTCGGACAGAATCTCCACTCGTTTCAATGAGCTTCAAGAGAAACACTCAGACACACAGTACGGACGAGGCTGGCTGTGAGACAATAGAGGCCGGTGAAGGTGAGCTAGTCTAAACACAGTGCATCACTCAGCTTTGGCTTTAACTGAGACTTTCTATAGCAATTCCTTCCAGATCTGGTGCGATGTGTTATCACTGTCCCCTGAGTGTGTCCAAGACAATAGACGAGCTGTACAATGCAGCCGAGCCCCCGGTCTGGAGACGGAGGAAAAAGACGGTCAATAGATGGTCAATATGGTCAGATAAATACATGCTGAGATTCAGGGGATAATACTTAACCTGAGATATCAAAGACAATGCTATCAGAGGGAGTGTGTGGGAGTGTGTGTGTCTGTGTGTTAAAAAGAAAGCTTGCGTGCATACACACTTATACATACCAAACCCTCAGCAGCCTGTAGTTACACATTAGAGAGAGAGAGAGAGAGAGAGAGAGAGTAGGTCTATCTATGCTCTGTCTGAATACCCTCACAGGACCCTCTCATAAAACTGTGTGAAAGGTGTGATCTCTTTAACAGTAACAGTACGGTTTTACTGGTCTTACACACCCTGAGCAGCTCGTAAATCCAACACACAAACACACACACACACACACACACACACAAACACACTGATTCGGTTCTAAAGTAGAAAGAAGCCTCTGCTCCTTCTACAGCCGAGTACACACAGTACAAATACAACTGACTGACCGACTGGTTCTGACAAAACTAACATTCAAATTGAAATTCTTATTGAATTTTAATTCTAATTCTAGGTTTTAATAAAATGATTAAAAATATGATTTTAATAAAATGATCAAAATGAAATTAAGAAAAAATGATCAGAAATAAAGTTCTATTCAAATGATCAGAATTAAGTTCTGACAAAATGATCAGAAAACAGTTCTAATAAAAGTAGAATGAAGTTCTAATGATCAGAATAAAGTTTTGATAAAATGTTCAGTAATAAAGCTCTAATAACATTAACATGACATTCTAATAAAATAATCAGAATACAGTTCTAATAAATCTGTCAGAAATGTCCTAGTACAATTATTCAAATAGATTTCTAATAAAATTAACAGAACAATGTTCTAATAAAATGATCAAAATGATGTTTTAAAAAACATTAATTACAAAAATCTGAAATTGTAAAAAAAAAAAAAAAAGAAGTGAAATGTATTATTAAAGAGTGGAATTTATGGTCTTAAAACTTTGTTCTAAAATAAATACTTTATACTTTATTTTCCAAAAATACCTTTTTTGTGTGTATGCCATAAAATAATTGAAACCTACATTTAATATTTTACAATTAAATGAAAATATGAAAATATGATGTAACAAGATTTATTAATAATAAACAAATAAGTTGAAGTAAAGTAGCAGGAGGGGGTCTGCTGTGCTGAAAATAATAATAATAATAATAATAATAGTAATAGTAATAATAATAATAATAATAAACACTGTTAGTTATTTACTGGTGTTGTTGGTCGATGGCGTCTCTGTGAGGAGGAGGTTTGGACGCTGCCGTCTGAGGCGGAGTGAAGGGGAACGCTCGCTCTGCAGCTGTGTAACTGATACTGCTGTTAGCCGGTTAGTCAGTGTGCTGCTTTTCCTTCAAAGCTTGACCTACGGAACAGTAAAGCTGGAGGGCCAAACTGCTCATGGCCTTAGGTGCTCTACAGGTGGGGTCATCATGTTCTCCACCCCCACAGACCCTCCTCCACACACACACACATAACACACCTGGTGAGGCTGTTTGTCTCTTTGTACCTGAAAAGGTTGTCGCCACCTTTGTGAGGAATTCAGTTCTTATCCAAGACGGTCTAAATCACTTGACCTTTGAACGTTAGCGCAATCTGACAATCCGATCACTCAAGTCGTCCCCCACCCAACAACTGCTGCTTAGAGGAGGGCTGGTCGCAATCAAACCATGGCAAAATGAACGCTGAAGACTAATTCTAAACATGGTGGAGGTAGTTTCACAGAGTACTGTGTATATTACATTTTTTCAAAGTCATATTTAAACTAATTAAAAATGAACTGATTGAAATGAAAAATGTATTAAAAATGAACTACTGATGTATCATAACCATAACTATTTTCATCGTAGATGTTTTATGAAATGCTGTAAATAATAATATCAGAATTTACTTCTATATATTAGAACTATATTAAAGCACAGTTTTAAAGCAAGTAAACCACTCACAGTGAGAGTTAGTCAGACTAAAGTACAGTCTGTAAACATGGTGGAGGTAGTTTCACACACTGTTTCAACTAAACTTCCCATAATAAACGATGAAAGAAGTCTATATCTCCAAATATACATTCAAACCTGTTCATATTTTGGAGGTTTCTATGCACAGATTCAAAAAAAAAAAAAATCTAAAACATGCTATGAAAAAACAAACAAAAAAACATCTAATTACATAAGTATAATTTTATTTTAATTTACATTTACATTTACAGCTGCATTTTACAGTGTATTCAGTTTTAAGAAGGTTTACTAACAAAATAAGATTTTAAATTTTTTTTTTTACAATTTCAAGGAAACAAATTTATAATAGATATTACTCCTGAACTTTAGAATATATGCACAAAATGAACAGTTTACTTTCTGTACAATGTAAAGTTTGAAGGCTTAACATTTAGATTTGTTGTAAATTTAAATTTGTCACTGTCGTGATATCTTATATCTCAGGTTTTGTCATTTTGACCTTTTTGCCATAATATATATTTATTTATTTATTCATTTATGTTTTTTGTATCAATATACCGATTTTATGGTGAATGGACCAATAGAAATGCTCCAAAACATTACTAAAATATTTTTTTATTGACTTGCATCACGAGTTAAGACTTAAGGTTTTTCCTTTCTCCTGTAAAGCTGCTGTTTCTTTAGAGATGTGTGTAGACATGCACTCAGAAATCCAGCAATAATCAGATTTCTGCAGTTATCTGATAATTCAAGTGTTCATGTAAACAGCATACTCCGGTTTCTTAGATGGGAGTAAGGTCTAGAAATCCAATTAAGAAATCTGATAAAGAGCGCTGGAGCTCTCTTTCTTTAGCTCGGTGATCGGATTTCTCAGTGTATGCACACTCTTAACCGAGGCTGCCTCGGATTTCTCAGTCTGCGAATGCGCGAGAACAAGACGGTGGTGCCGGAGAAACAAGCAATATATCAGATGTTCCTCACATTGTGTCAGAACTTCATGAAGATCGGACCAATAGAAAAAAATGCTCCAAAATGACTTGGACTAAACTCTTTTTACATTGAGTTCTTTTCTCCTGTAAAGTTGCTGTTTTTTAAGATACAAGTGAGTGTGTATTCATGCACTCACAAATTCTTGCGGTTTAAGAAATCTGATAAAGAGAGCTGGATTTTAGCTCGGTATTTTAGCTGGATTTCTCAGTATATGTACACTCTTAACCGAGGCTGCCTCGGATTTCTCAGTCTGCGCATGCGGGAAAACAGGCCACTGTGCCGGAAATAAGCAGACAGCACCGGATTCACTTTTCGGATTCCTGACAAAATCTGATTTCCTGCAGTCGGATTATTATGAAGAGCATTGCTGATTGGTTCATTACAAAAAAACATGAGGGAAATATCCTCCCCAGCCCCCAGAATGTACAGCCTACAGTCAGGTGGGATCAAACACCATACAGCGCCCCCACGGTGGGCCCATGCCACTTGCTGACCTCTCTTTTCCTGACCGCCCTGCTGGGATGGGTGTTGGAACATGAAGCTGCCGTTGCCCCTCTCTGAGGGGAGTCCGTGTGGAAGCACTTTCTCTTTCCTCTTCCCATACCCCTGCTATTGAACACCTGTTTCACACAGTCTCCTCTCCACCTTCCTCTGGACTGTCCCACGCACCGCTGCCCTGGTCACATGTAGCGAGGCTCAGCTTTGACCGGACCATACAGTAGAAAGCACTGAGCTGATCGCTGTGAACGAGGCAAACAGGAAGGAACCGATTGGCTATGTTGAGTCTTGATGTGAGGTGATTTGATGTTTCTGGCTTGTGGAGGCTTCAGGGTGAATGAACCCAGCTGGCCACCAACGTCAACGGACATTGAAATCTAAAGGAATGTAGGATGTGATGTTGGGTGACCAGAATTCAATGTCGGGACAACGTCTAATGGCGACGTCTAATGGCGACGTCAATTTGACGTAGAGGTGTGATGACAGCTGAGGTTGATGTTTTGTTGCTTTACAATTGTGGTACTAAGTAATCCAAAATCCAACGTCTTCCAAACGTTTCACTACAGGTTCATATTAATTTTGAGTATCGAGTTTTGGTTATGAGGTTCATCAAATTCCAACGTCTGATCAACAACTATCTTAATGTCCACTTAACGTGTCATTCTAACATCTAACAAACTAAATTGTGGTGTAGATGATCAAAATCCAACCTTGTCCAAACATCTAATGTCCAAACATCTAATGTGAAATATGGTGTGTAAAACCCAACGTCTGGTTAACGTCAATCGTAACATCAACTGGATGTGACATGGTTTCAAATTTCTGCCATCAGATAACCAAAATTCAACATCTTCCAAATGTCTCAGTCCAGTGACATATCGCCGTAGATATGCTGACATTTACTTGAGAGCCATGGTGACCACAAGCCAACATCTGGTCAACATCAATCTGAACATCCACTCAACATGTAACTCATTAGATGTTGTAATTTAGTTTTTTAAAGTTGTGATGTCAAATAACCAAAAAATCCAACGTCTTCCAAACGTCTGATTCCAATATCATGTAGGCATAGAATATCAGCTTGGTGACCAAAACCCAATGTCTGCTCAACATCAATCTAAACATCCACTCAACATAACATTCTAACGACATTGGATGTTTTCATGGTTTAAAATAGTGGTGTTAGGTAACCAAAATCCAGCGTCAACGTCTCTCCAATGTCATACTGATGTTTAGTACGAGGTATGATAGTCACTCAACGTGACTGTCACGTCATTAGATGTTGATATTTCGCTGGTTTCAAATTATTGCGTTCAGTAACCAAAATCCAATGTCTTCCAAATGTTTCACAGCAACGTCAAATGGACATAAAATACCAGCAGTAGACGTTGATCTGTTGTTGTTTTCAAACTGTGGGTCTATCAGTATGTTCTCATATGAAATTAAAATGTAACGTCTGTCAAACGTTTGAGTCCAACGTTAGAGTCCAGCGCCTTTATTACACCAAACTGACATCCAGGGCCTGCTGGGAATCAATGAAACTCTCGCTCGCGCTCTCTCTCTCTCTCTCGCCTGCACACTCTCGCTCTCTCTCACTCCCGCAGTGCATGAGAACATGGCAGGAGTGCGACTCTGTTTGCTCGCTCTCAGAGCTAAAAGAAGAGCAGGGTAAAAACAGAGCACTAGAGTGTGTCTGTGTTCAAAGGGAAAGGTCGCAGGTCAGGCCCGAGGGGGTCGGGGGCTGGAGGTTTTTGAACCCCCAACCTCCACGACCCTGCTGTCACACTCTACATCTAATAGAGAAACCTCACACTTTAATGGAGTCTCCTACAGGTTAAGTAGGGCTGTGGGGGGATGAACTAAAACGTTCAGAAATTAAAAAAACAATAAAAAGAAAAACAGATCGAACTGAAACAACCAATGAAACTAAAGTGTTGTTTTGTTACTTTATTTTTTTATAAAAAAAACTAAAACTGATCAGTAAATGTAACCAGTATAACAGAAATAAGAGATATAATTTTTATTATATTTATATATACATATATATATTTATTTACTTAAAATTGACAAAAATTGCTTTTAAAATTTTTACATAAAATTTGCTATTTTTCTATTTTTCGACATAACAAGAATCTGGCTGTTGTAATTAACAGAATTTCACGATGAACGGACCAATAGAAATGCTCCAAAATGGCTTGCATTGAAAATTACGAATATTTTTGCCTTTTCCAGTAAAAGAAAAGCAGGGCTGGGGGGGGGTGTTTTTCTATATTTTTAGGACTAAAACGTTCAGAAAAAAAAAAAACAACAATAAAAAGAAAAATAGATTTGAATTAAAACAACCAATGAAACTAATGTGTAAAATACACACACACACTCACACACACACATTTATATATATATATATATATATATATATATATATATATATATATATATATATATATATATACTGTAGGAGCTCCAGATCTCATCAGAACTGATAAAGCAGGTGAACATTAATCCAGAAAAAGGAGAAACAAGAGCTTCTCATTCTGAAGAAAGAAAGTAGTGAGATCTTGTCGGTGAGCTAGTCTGAAGAACAGAGCTCGGTTCCTCCAGGTTTCTCCTGGACGCTCCCCAGTCCAGCCAGCCAGCACAGCGTGGAGGATGTGTTCTACTCCATCAGCAGCAGCAGCAGCAGCTCACCTGATTTACCATCATTAAGCCCTGATTTACCACCAAACCAGGTGTTGATCTGAGGAGAACTCTAAATAACACTAGACTCCATGAGAGAGGAGAACTTTGGAGATGTTCTAATGATGAACACAGTGATGGAGAACCACCACCACTTTCTGTAGGAGTGTCATTATTAGTGTTTATTCTGATATTAGTGATTTACTGAGCAGATAGGAGGGGCCTAAAACTTTGCATATATATATATATATATATATATATATATAAAACATAACATTCCAGGTCATTTTGGAGCTTTTCTATTGGCCGATGCATCCTGGAAAAAACAGCTCCCAGATTCACAAAGTGAAAAACTGTGAGATATGAGAGATATAAGAGATACGACAACCATATATATATATCCAACATATGGGACGTATACGACCCCACGTCCTGACACTGTATATAAACAAACCTCAGTGTGTGTGAAGAGAAAGGCTGAAAAAGGGCGGGGGGGGCGAGAGGATATAGGTGTGAAAATAGAGATGACAGAACAGCTGGAAAGATATTAAGACTACACACACACACACATACACACACACACACACAAAGCCCTTTGAAGCTTTAAATTGTGAAGATCTTTACCATCCTAATGGAGCATAAAGGAAAGAATGTGTGTCTCATGACTGAGAGACAGGATAAAGAATGACTGACCCCCTCGTACGGCACTGCTGGACTGTGGTGCCCTCTAGTGGTGCCATGTGGAGGAGGAAGAGGAGGAGGAGGGAAACTCCCATGCCAAGGTGTCTGCAGCTCATAACAAAAGGAAGGACAATGGTCAATAGCAAAAAGGAAAGAAAACACATTAGTACAGTCACGTTACAGTAAGTTCGCTAATGCTACGCTAATTGCTAACGCAAGAGTGTCCTCCCCGTTATATATCAGATGGCAGTCCATCAGCCTAGACGTGTTTGGAGTGTTGGACGTTTGCCCCTTCAGTCCTGCAGTGAAGCTATGAGGCTAATTTAACAGAAAGGCCTAAGACATGCATTTCGGTGACATAGACTTCCATTCATTTTTAGCGACATTAGCCTCATCACTCCTGCGCAAAACTAAAGAAGCAAATGTCCGACACCAAAGATACCTTGGCTGGTGGGGTATGTTGGGAAAAGTGGGCAATTATGCAAATTTGATTGTTCATTGAAATGTTCCTTTAAACTCCTAATAGTGTGTGTTAGTGTGTGTTCTGGTCTGCGCTGTACTGTAAACGATGTCTACAGATTAAGTGTGTGTAGAGTCGCCTAGGAGCTGGAGGTAGGGGTGTATATGTGTGTGTGTGTGTGTGTGTGTGTGTGTGTGTGTGTGTGTGTGTGTGTGTTGCTCTGCCCTGGCTGTTTCTCACGCCGTGCACCATAGTCATGTCTCTGTTCACTGTGAGCTCAATTTCCTGCCATTGAAATAACTGCGCTCAGCCCCCTCCCCATGCCTTATCCACCCATCACACACACACACAGTCACACAACAGACTAGGGAAGCACACACACACGCACACACACACACACACACGCCTGCAGTAGCATGACACATGAACGTAAAATGTATTCAATCCGTTGTAATCGTTAACCATACACCAATCAGCCATAACATTAAAACCACCTGAGTAATGTTGTGTAAGCCCCCTCATGCACAGATATGCCAATGCACACACACATACAGGCACACACAGCCTCTCTGGAGCAGATTAACATGAACCTATTGGCTCCACGCTGCCTAATAGCTAATGGCCTCAGGCCGTGGGCTAGAGGGGTCTAAAGACCCCTGGAATTGAGCTGTGGAGCAGTGGAACTAACTGTGTTCTCTGGAATGATGGTAGAGCTCCATCCAGTACTTTTCGGATGAGTTGTGGAGTTGGGGATGATGAGATGGTGTGGTGATCATCATCCAACATCCTGAGCGCACTAACGCTCTTGTCGCTGAATGCTCTCAATCAAATCCTCACGGCAATGCTTCTCACAAATCTAGTAGAAAGCCTTCTTCCCTGGACAGTAGAGTGGACAGTTACGCCAACAAAAGCAGGATCAGATCTTTTTAATACCCTTGATTTCTAAAGAAACAATGAATGAGCAGGTGTCCCAATACTTTTGTCCAAATTGCGCACAATGCGTGATTGGCTGGGCTGTAGGCTGCACTAGTATGGATGGTCTAAAGGGTCAAACTAGGAAAACCAAACGGTTGGTTTTCACATTATTATACTTATGAAGACACTCACACATGCACACACACACACACACACACACACACACACACACACCATCTTGACTGACGGTAACACGTCTTACTAAACTACACTGACTATTTTGTTTCTCCCATCTTTCCAATCTCTCTCTCTCTCTTTCTCTCTCTCTCTCTGATCAAAGGCAGTCCCAGTTCTGTCAGTATGGAGGTGCTGTGTGAGATTAACACACCTCTGGTTCAGAGTTTACCCTCCGTTCAGACATGGGAACCAAAGGCAGGGGCTATAGGTCCTGCTGGGAAACAAAAGAAGAGGACCGGTGACCTGCATACCATTCGGCACGCACTGGCGGTCGGACAGAACGCCTCCGAAAGGCACATACACTGCCTATAGGCTGGAGTTCATCCACAGGTTCTGATGCATTGGGATTCGCTTAAAACAAGGAGGGGGTCGCCGTCTATTTGATTAGCGCAGGTGGCTAAAAGTACATTGGTCCCTTAATCACTTTTCCCTATATTGGGAATATTGGGATTTTGGGGAGTAGCCTATGTACGTATATGGTGCTGTGTCCATTTCCGCACTTTCTGTGGACAGAGGGAGTGAAACCCCTGACCTTGTGGCTGTCACTCGACTAAAGGCCGAGTGCCGCATCGCCACAGCTAATGTAGGTACGGCGCATTTCGCTAGCTTCTCTTTGTTCCACATAATAAAGAAATTGCCTTTAGTTTTTTCTTTTTTAGATTTTGGCCAATTACCCACCGCCCTCAGCACCCTCCCCCAGAGCCGGCCCAAGGCATGCTCGAATTACAAGGCCGCTTAGGGCTCCAACGCCGCCAGGGGGCCCCAAGTATTGATATCTTTGGCATACCAATACTAGCTTAATCAATTCCTACCCATTCAGAACCGAGAAGGAGGCTAATGCTAATGCTAATGCTATTGCTCACACACTAAGCGATCAGCCTGCAGAGCCGTAGCTAAAGGAGCCGGGAGCTGAAAGGTCAGGGAGGTCAGTCAGACTGGACGGTCTGATATTAAACACTATAGAGTTTAAAACAGTCGTTTAAAAAGTTGCTCCAAACAAAGAAGATCAGAATAGAATTCAGTCTGATTTTAGAAACTGGTGCTAAAATAGGGATTTTACTGGTGTTTACCAGGGTGGATTGGATCGGTATCGGCCGATACGCGGCTTTACGAGACTCGGATCGGATCAGGGGTAAAACACCTTGACCGGGACATTCCTAAAGTACAAAGTATATGCTTTAAGAATATGCAGAAATTCTTTTTGGCTGACGTTGTGTATGATTTATAGGTGTGTGTGTGTGTGTGTGTGTGTGTGTGTGTGAGTTGCTCCGGAAGCTCTCTTTCTCTCTTTCTGTTTGTCAAAGTCTCTCTCTCTCTCAGTAGTGGATTGTTTGTCCTGTGGCTTAAAGCCTCTGTTCACCTCCTCTCTCTCTCTCTCTCTCTTTGTCTCTGTCTCTCTTTCTCTCTCTCTCTCTGTCTCTCTCTCTCTCTCTCTTTCTCTCTCTCTCTCGTTATCTCTCTCTCTGTCTCTTGTCCTCTCTCTGCCTCTCCGTACCCTCTCTCTCTCTCTCTCTCTCTCTCTCTCTCTCTCTCTCTCTCTCGTCCTTTGTAAGATGAAGTGACAGAACACACATCACATGACACTGAGGCAGAAGCGCGGCCAGGCCAGCTATTCACTCCCAGTGTTTCATAAACATAGGATTAACCCACACACACACACACACACACCACCTAGGCACTCCTACCGGGCGACACACTTCAAACATAATAGAATCTGACACTGTTTGCGAACTGCTAGCATTCCTCTCTCTCTCTCTCTCTCTCTCTCTCTCTCTCTCTCTTTCTTTCTCTCTCTCTCTCTGTGTCTGTCTCTTTTCTCTCTCTCTCTCTCTTTTCTCTCTCTCTCTCTCTCTGTGTCTGTCTCTTTTCTCTCTCTCTCTCTCTCTCTCTCTCTCTCTCTCTCTCTCTCTCTCTCTCTCACACACACACACACACACAACAGTGTCATGTCTCTCTCTATATTGGCTGCTTCCCACATCCTTTACAGGGGGTTCCTCAGAAGGCTTCTTCAGGAAAGTCAATGGTTTCACCATAAATAAACTCCACCAGAGAACAGCTCCTACCCGTGGAGGCACGGGCTCCACCGGTCCTCCTCAGGTGACCTGTGGTATCTGGACACCTTCAGACGTCAGCAGCTGATCGTTCTTTAGGTCCTGTAAGTTGCGAGGTGAAGCCTCCCTTAGGTGCCCACGGCCCTGTCCCCGACTCACTGGTTGCCCTTTTCTTGGAGCACTTTCGGTAGGCCCTGACCACGGTCACGATCAGCCATAACATTAGCCAACGAAACTACTGCCGTGAATAGCAAGTGGCTACGTCTGTCTAGGGGTGGATCTACACATTAGGCAGCCGGTGAACGGAGGTCAGTTCTTGAAGGTGATGGAGGTGCTGAAGCAGGAAAAATGGGCGAGTGTAAGAATCTGAGAACCAAACTGTGATGTTCTGGACAACTGACTGGGCTGTCCTGGTCGCCCGAGGGGGACCTACACAATAATAAGAAGGTGGTTTTAATGTTGTGGCTGATTAGCGTATATTAGCATGTTAGCTCAGTTAGCTCATCTAACTGGGGGGTTAATGAAACAGATGGCACTGTGAGGCTCAGACTGATTAACGTAAATGACTGGTATCTATGATGGGATGGCTCTCAGGCTGTGTGCTTCAGTCCCTTTTGCCCAGGTCTCTGTCTCCACCTTGTGGACGTCTGTGGTACTGTGATCCAACGATTTAAGTCTAGAACTGACGCCTAGCTTTAAGTCTCCATCTAGTGGTTGGAGAAAGTACTGTATTTCTGAATAAATGACTAACTTCTCAGTAAAGATCACAGTTCAGCTGTTGGTGCTTCTCAGACTCGAGTCTCATTAACAATCCATCAGTGATGTTCAAGTGTTCTGAGGAACTGGGGGAAGAAAGTTTAGATGGTCAAGCAATTCTCACCACGCCAACATGGATAAAAAAGCCTATAAATATCTCACATGGTTTTGTGAGATCTCCCTGATTTCCATCACATTTCTATGAGGCGCTTGTAATTTCCAGGAATTCCTTCCATGGTTCTATGAGATTTCCTTGAGATCTTCACTATTTCCATGAAATATCCAAGATTTCTGTGCAAATACCTTAAGCTGACTTCCAGTTTTTTTATGATGTTTCAATATCGCCCAACTGGTTTCCATGGTTACCATATTTTATTAGATTTCCAGAAGATCTCCTTTCCCCAGTTTCATGGAGCTGTCCATAAGATCTCCATGATTTCCATGAAACCCCTGAGAATGTCTTCCAGGGGTTTCATACTCTGGTCCAAGAAGCACTAAAGCACTGGACAAAGGGATTGTCTAGGCCTTGGTCCAGTGAAACGAACATGTACAGCTCATCTTTCTCCTCATGCATTTTCTAAAAGGCTGCTTTATACTTCTGTCAAGATGCACACCAAAGCAGACCATATGGACAAAAGTATTGAGACACCTGCTCATTCATTGTGCCTTTCGAAATCAAGGGCATTGAAAAGAGCTGATCCTGCTTTTGTTGGAGGAACTGTCTCTACTGTCCATCGAAGAAGGCTTTCTACTAGATTTTGGAGCATTGCTGTGAGGATTTTATTGCATTCAACAACAAGAGCATTAGTGAGGTCAGGATGTTGGATGATCACCACCTCATCTCATCCCAAAAGTACTGAATGGGGCACCACCATCCATCATTCCAGAGAACACAGGAGTTCCACTGCTCAACAGCACAATGCTGGGGGGACTTTATACCCCTCCAGCCCACGCCTGGCATTAGGTGGCATGGTGCTAGTAGGTTCATGTTTACCTGCTCCACACAGTCCTATTCTATTGGCAGTACTTCTCTACAGAGACCACCACAATGACCAACTGCATCGAGACACTTGCTACTGCTCTTCTGACTCCTTTCCTACTTTTTCCTTCTTTCACAAAGAACTTGAAGGAGATGAGGGGAGGTTGTGTAGACCTGCTGTATTTAGGTCTATATTGCCTGTTACGCTTGATTTTTTAACACAGTGGGGGAAAAAAAACAAAGGATTGGAACTGGATCAGGCTTCAAATATGCCAATATCTGATCCAGTAACATACGTCTGGTTGCAAAGAGCTGCCCAAGCAGTTGGATTGCTACTTTCTGGACCTGGATTTGCCACCTCTGCTGTTCTGTTAACTGCTGAGAACGCTTAGCACTGCTGCAGCCTGGGAATAATCTCTGTTATTAGCACCAAAGGACGCTCTGCTGGAACACAGTGGTAAAAACAAAGGATTGGAACTGGATCAGGCTTCAAATAGCCAATATCTGATCCAGTAACATAGGAAGGATTGCAGAAGAGCTGCCCAGGCAGTTGGAACTTTCTGGACCTCATCACTGCTGCAGCCTGGGAATAGTCCAAGGATCAGTCTGAGTTCATAAGATTGATCATCAGGTTTATAAGACAAGACTGGCACGGCGATACGCAGTACCACATAGGCCCTACCTCGAAATTCACACAGCAGTGCTGTGTTTTAGTCGTGTGCTAGACTAACAGTGAGGAGATAATCAGCTGCGAAACTGCAGAAATGGTGGAAGGTGAAAGGATGTTGACAGTGTACTGCCGCCTCACCACAGAGTGTAAAATCACCCCGAAAGCTCATATGAACCCTACAGCTGTGATGCTGTTTCCTGTATCAGAAAGGGAGACGGAAGGTAAAAGTGTAGGTATTTTTAAATGCGTCAGGCGTGAGCACTTCGGTGTGAAAGCACTCCTTATTTGGAAGTGTTCACATTCAAAATCTGTAGGGCTAAACTCTGCCTATTGGTCTGTAAGCGATCCATCACACCTGCACACGTCCCGTCACTCTCCAGCGAGCTCACAGCAGACGTCTGTAGTCTAGTATGAAGACTGTGTCCGTGGCAGAGACTCAAGAGAGCTGCAGTGAAACGTCCCGACTGAGCCCCACATTTACACTCCAATAAAACTTATTGATCACACGCCTCTGAAGTCTGACTTTCTGCAGCTTTACAGAACTTCTAGACAACGACTCCTCATATTTTCCTCCATGAAGCTCATGTTGATGCTCAGTAGAGCACAGAGACGCTCCTTTAATAGAGCTGATATTACTGAAATGCTTCATTTTCAATGGGCAGATCTGCAGCTGAAACAGGAGCCTAGTGCAGCCCAACATTTTTAACATCAACATTTTAATAGAACATTATAATATCAGATATTAATATTAATATACAACATTCTCCTCATTATGACTTAGAGAAATGGGTTTGGGGGGGGGGGGGGGGGGGGGGTAGTGCACTATAGACCCCTGTGGCGCGGCCTAAGCTTTCGACCTTTGTTTTTCTTCCATTACTTTTACTTTTCTACTTAAAGTCGTTCTGAAACCAGTACTTTTACACTTTTACTGGAGTAAAAAGCTTCAGTTGATACTTCAGCTTCTATAGAAGTCTTTTAAACCCTCGTATCTCCACTCACTTCTACCTGAGGAATGAATGGGAATACTGTTTACTTTGCTAACTTGGCTATTTTTGTGTGTAACTCCCTGAGCGACCATTAAAATGTACAACCAACCAAACAGTTCTTCTCTTTTCTTGAAGGCATGTGTAGTATTAGAACTGGGCCTCATTTACCAAACGAGCTTACACCCACTTATGCCGTTTTCTCCAAGATGCTGACCTTCACCCGTGTTATGTTGGGTGGGATTTGCTCAGTTTATGAAAACAACGGGATCCGTTGAGCTGTATACCGTTCTGCTTTCTCCTTTATAAACATACCATGAATCTGACCTAAACTTTCTGTCCAGAATTGAAGAAGATTCTTGGGAAGATATTGAAGAATGAGGCCCCCTAAACAGCTGACAGACCGCTGATGGGCCAAACATGTCATTACACACTTCTATAACCAGAGAATTGCCCCACCGGTTTGTACAGAAGTGCCCTGTAGCTACTGAGTGTTACACCTTAGTGGGTAAAACGCCTTACAGCATTAAGGGGTTAAAGCAGGCATGTCCCGATCACGTCCCCGATCCGAGTACCCTAAAGGTGACTGTTGTCCGAACTAAGCCAATACAAACCCTCAACTACAGCTGGGCAATATGATGATATTTTATCGTATCGTGATCCATTTTGTGATCGTGATGATAATATGCTCTTAGTTCTTAATAAACACTGATCAGCTGCAGGTTTCATTACTAACAGTGTAATTAGACTGGGTTAATTAGATGAAGAGCAGCAGATGTTGAGTATAAATCACTGTACTCAGGACGGGAGAGGATCTGAACCCAGAGAGGTGGGCAGCCATTGCTGAGGTGCCTGAAGAGCAGAGTGAGGGTGAGAGGCCTTGCACATGAGGCCTTGCCAACAGTGGCAGCTTTCCCCAAGCCCAGGTATCGAACCCCTGTCATCAATAGCCCGAAGCGTTAACCGCTGAGCCACCACTGCCCCTGCATCTAAGTGTGGTGACGTTACAAGTTAGCAGCCCAAAAAGTGAAAAGTTGCCGTCTAATGCTATCTCTCCAGTCCACCTTAAAAGCCCAGCAGTTATTGTGCACATTTCAAAAGCAGACCATATCTGCTGCCTTATTTAAGGTGGAACTGAAAGTTTGAGTAAAATGGAGAACTCACAGCTAACGTCAGCACAATTGTCAGTCCATTTAAAAAAATGCCTGGATCGACACTGATCCCGAGTCACTGGTCGGATCGGGACGTCCCTCCTTTTACTGTCCTTTTAAAGTGGAAGTTCTTATCTTATTATACACTGAAAACACACGTCTTGACCAGCACTGCCCAAAATAATGCCCTAGTAATGACTTGACTTGACTCTTCATTATAATCGGATTTCTAGGAGCCTAAAATGTCTAGTCGAACAGCCTTAAACAGCCTTAAAAAGTGTATATATATATATATATATATATATATATATATATATATATATAATTTTTTGGTATATATATTTATATATATAATTAATTGTATATAAATAATCATATATATATATATATATATAAAGAAAATAAACTTATATAACAATATAAAATTATATATATATATATATAAAAAACTTTTATAATAATGTATGCAACATATTAATTATGTCATAAAAGTCACATTTTTCATACTGAACGACCTAAAAAAAACCCAACAATCTGCAAAATTGACTTCACACTGATTCGAGATGATCTTGGCAGATGAAGTCACTGTCTGAGCTGAGATTTTATCAACCAGTCTCCTTCAAATCCAGCCTCTGGGAAACAAACACACACCTATCCTAACTATCCTGACCACCTGCAGCCCTAGTTCGATCCCCATCAGTAACCCGGGCCTATTCTGAGGAGAACTGCAGCAAGCAGCACTATCGCTGGCAGCCACAGAGCAGTTCCTCCACCACCGCGAACTCCGGCTGCAGCCATCTTGAGCAAAGACAATGTGTAGGTGCAGGGCCCAGGAAGTGGTGAAGCTTTTAAAGCAAAAGGCTGTGCGCCTGCAGCCAGACGTACATACTTACAGGCAGCAAAAAAGTTTGCGTTCGCCACGTGAGCCAATCGCACTTCCTCTAAATGAGACGCACACACTCTTCGCTCTCGCTCCATCTGTAACTGTGGGATTTATCTCAAGCGAGGTTTCACTGAGCTTTATATGAGCAGAGGATCAGGTAGGTTCTAAGATCTGCACCTTTGTCTCTAGCTGTCAGAGTGACCTACTTAGAGTACTGGACGACGGAGGATGGAGAAATAGATAGTGTTTGCGTGCATTTCTAGAGGATGCATGAGTAAGAGGGTGAATCTTAGGTAGGGCTGGCGGACGAGGGGGGGCACCTCGGGCCTTTTTAGGGTTGGCTGGGTGTAAAGGCAACTGTAAAATAGCTATACTCGACGCACAAAACTGTGGGCTTGGTGGTGGAGAAGGGTTATTTGACTTCTACAACACATCTTCCACCAATCTGAGGAACTCTGAAGAACCTTTCGAGCATCCAGGTTGATCTTGGAGTTGTCTCGGTTCTTCAGAACCACTGGCTTTACTTTTAAAATGTTTAAAAATGGGAACAAAGAGCCCGAACTGTTTAGGAATCAGGTTAGGAATCTTAGAATGTGGTTATATATAGATTATATATTGGCGGGGTAACAGAGTACTCATGTAATTTTAGTGAAATACCATGATAATACCATAGTAGCTTGTGCTAAGCTTTGTAAAAGCACATTAGCATGACTTGAGATTCATTGCGTCTGAATCTACAATGCAAAAGGAAAGTATGACTCACGTTTATTTATTTATTTATTTATTGATTGATTCATTATTTGCTTATTTATTCATTTTTTTGAGAAGTAGATTCAGTGGTTGATGACCAGCTCGGACAATCACTGCCCAAAAGTAGCTAATTTGTGTGTCCATCGTCAGCAACTGAAACTAACTTCTTAAATAGCAGCAAGGCTGTGTGCATGGGCTGGCACTCTGGTTTCCGTTGGCCTTTTTTTTTCTTCTTTTTTCTTTTTTTCTTTTTTCAACCGACTTATTTATTTCCTGTCGTTTCAAACATTGAGCGTTACCATGCAGCTACATGGCAGGACTGGTGTATATGTGTGTGCATGTGTGCAGTAGTATCGAGCGTGAAGATTGGGGCTTCCTCACTTATCAAACTGCAGAATTGCCTGGTTCTGGGTCTGCGTTAAGTACATTATGCACACCAGGGGCGTCATTAGAGCCAATTTACTGGGGTAAATTACTGGAGTAGCTGCCCCCCAAAAAGGTTTGGTGCTCAAACCTTTATCACCTCAACTCTACCCAAAGAGGTGAATCACTCCAGCTGTTCTGAAAGAGGTTCAGTGGAGCTTCTTCACTCCAGCTTATCCCGAAAAGTCAACTGCTGAGCAGAGCAACAAGGACACCCATGCAAATTCACTGCAGACACTACATTTCCCATGATTGCCAAAATCAGCTAATCTCAGAGATTCTATTTTTGTAGGCCATAAACACACATGCTGCATTTGGTGGACCAACACCCTGGAGAAGCAGCATACGAGTCATTGTGGTCACTGTGCCCAGTGCCAAACATCAGCTAGAAGGGACCCAGGCCTGGCATTTTTGGGGCCGTGGAGCAGGAGAGGATTGGAGCTAATATAATATAGGATGAGCTGGTTGGAGTCCCGGGTCATGCTGCTTGCCATCAGCAGCCAGAGTCAGAGAGAGCACAATTGGCCTTGCTTTCTTAGGGTTTGGTTGATGACACTTGCTCTCCACCTCACTCTGAGTGTGATGTTGGTCAACACAGGCGTCTGTTAGCTGTTGTATCAGAGCTGGGGAGCTGCACTTTCCTCCGAGCGTGCTGGAGACCCAGCGATGCTGCATAAGCGGCAGTTGGAAAAGAGGCGGTGGCTGGCTTTACATGTGTCGGAGGAGACATGCGCTAGTCTGATAGTCCTGCTAGTGTCCGGGGCATTGCTATTGATAGGGTAGAGTTGGGTAATTGGCCTTCCATATTGGGTTGGAAATGGGGTAAAATTTACTTACCATCCAACATCAGCCCCTGCTCTCAATAATGTGCTCAAGGCTGAAAGCAATCAAATCCTTAACCCTTTTTGCAAGTACGTCCCTGGCTACCTGTAAAGGTCTGCCCAGAGTGAGGTCTTTTAGCAACCAGCTGTAACTTCCGCACCAGTTGAGGTGGACTGGACTGGTCTTGCATTTTTGGAATGCGCTGGATGTTGTGGGAGGACTAATCAGTGGACAGATTTGATGAATCAGTAGAATTAAAGCTGAATGTTCAGATCCCAAAGGTGGGACCGTACTTGCGAAAGGGTTGAGGTAATGTTCGAAGATCTAATGGAACACCTTCCCAGAAAAGTAGGGGTTATCACTGGAGAAGAAATGGTCTATGTTTCAAGCAAATGGGGTCTTTGACTTGTTATAAAAGTGGACCACCGTATAGAACCCCTCTAATATTAGAGAATCTAAGAGGTTCCCCCATCACAGGAAGAGCTATTTAAGAGGCAGAGAACCACTTCGGTATTTCAGTGATTCTTTTGAGTTGTTATGGTTGTATATAGATCCACTGCCTTTTCTAAAGGATGACATGAGTCTACTAGTGCTTAAACCACTTTCTCGATTCCGGCTTAGTTGAAGATAAGGACTAGAAGAAAGAAAAACAAGAACAGGCCTCCAGTTAATAAGCTTTTCATTTCATCTGCAAATATCTGCATACCTGTAGACATGACTGGACCTCAATGTTCACTAATGACAAAATGTTCAAGTGGATCATAAACAACTGCAGGTTTCCTAATATTGCCTACTGAGCTAACATGCTAAAAGAGGACAACGAAACGACAACGAAAGTGTGACAAATGTGTTGCTTCAGGGCCTGTGGCGCAACTGTTCTGAGCCGATGTTGCAATGTGATGCAAGCCTCTGTCCAGGAAGCTGAGTTGACACTGTAAACGCATGACACCGAGAAGTGAAGTCAAGGCGTAGTGATCTCTGTTTTGGAAAGTGCTTTTAAAAGAACTGAAGGACGGTGATACACTCAGTCCAACACAGCAAACTCTTCTGGGAAGGCTTTACGCAAAATGTTCGAACATGGATTATAATTCACCATATAAGAGGCACTGATGTTAGACAGTTAGCCCTGAGCTGATCATGAGTAGCAGGTGAATTCATCCCAAAGAGGTTCAGTGGCGCTTCCTCACCTCTAATCTAATTTGGAAGTATGAAGAACGAGCTTCTTCGTTCCAGTTTATCTCAGCAAAGTTCAGTTGAGCTTCATCACTCCAACTCTTCCTCAAAAGGTTCAGTGGAAATTCATCACTTCAGATAATCCCAGAGATGTTTCATCACTCCAACTCTTCCCAAAGAATTTCATTGGAGCTCAATGGCTAAAATTTATCCCAAACGTTTCAATGGAGCTTCTTCCCTCCAACTTATTCCCAAAAAGTTTCAGTGGAGCTTCTTCAAGCCAATGTATACCAAAAAGTTTCAGTGGAGCTTCTTCAAGCCAATGTATACCAAAAAGTTTCAGTGGAGCTTCTTCTCTCCATCTAAATCCCAAAAAGCTTCAGTGGAGCTTCTTCAATCCAACTTATTCCCAAAAAGCTTCAGTGGAGCTTCTTCAATCCAATGTATTTCAAAAAGCTTCAGTGGAGCTTCTTCCCTCCACTTTATTCCCAAAAATATTTCAGTGGAGCTTTGTCAGTCCAACTTATTCCCAAAAAGCTTCAGTGGGGCTTCTTCCCTCCATCTAAATCCCAAAAAGCTTCAGTGGAGCTTCTTCCCTCCATCTAAATCCCAAAAAAGCTTTGGTGGAGCTTCTTCCCTCCATCTAAATCCCCCAAAAAAGCTTCAGTGGAGCTTCTTCAATCAAACTTATTCCCAGAAAGTTTCAGTGGAGCTTCTTCAATCCATCTAAATTCCAAAATTATTTCAGTGGAGCTTCTTCAATCCAACTTATTCCCAAAAAGCTTCAGTGGAGCTTCTTCCCTCCATCTAAATCCCAAAAAAGCTTTGGTGGAGCTTCTTCCCTTCAATATATTCACAAAAAGCTTCAGTGAAGCTTTTTCAATTTCAATCAATTCAAACTTCAATCATTTCAGTGGAGCTTCTTCAATCCAACTTATTCCCAAAAAGCTTCAGTGGAGCTTCTTCCCTCCATCTAAAACCCAAAAAAGCTTTGGTGGAGCTTCTTCCCTTCAATATATTCACAAAAAGCTTCAGTGAAGCTTTTTCAATTTCAATCAATTCAAACTTCAATCATTTCAGTGGAGCTTTTTCAATCCAATGTATCTCAAAAAGCTTCAGTGGAGCTTCTTCCCTCCACTTTATTCCCAAAAATATTTCAGTAGAGCTTTGTCAGTCCAACTTATTACCAAAAAGCTTCAGTGGGGCTTCTTCCCTCCATCTAAATCCCAAAAAAGCTTTGGTGGAGCTTCTTCCCTTCAATATATTCACAAAAAGCTTCAGTGAAGCTTCTTCAATCCAATATATCCCAAAAAGCTTTAGTGTAACTTCTTCAATCCAATATATCCCAAAAATGTTTCAGTGGAGTTTTGTCAGTCCAACTTATTTTCAAAAAGTATCAGCAGAGCTTCTTCAGTCCAACATATTCCCAAAAATATTTCAGTGGAGCTTCTTCAATCCAATGTATCCCAAAATATTTCAGTGGAGCTTCTTCAATCCAATTAATCTCAAAAAGCTTCAGTGGAGCTTTGTCAGTCCAACTTATTTCCCAAAAGTATCAGCAGAGCTTCTTTAAGCCAATGTATCCCAAAAAGCTTCAGTGGAGCTTCATCAGTTCAACTTAATCCCAAAATGTTTCAGTGGAGCTTCATCGTTTCAATGTATCCAGCTGTAATTCAGTGGATCTTCCTCATTTTACATCATCCTACCTGTGAAGAGCTTCATCAGTCCAGCTCATCCCATACAGCTCAATGCAGTTTCAACACTCTAACTGACCCCAAAAGGTGTTTGATAGTGCTTGATCACCCCAGTGAACACAACTCCTCCCCCACTGTCCAATGGTGGGAAGCGCTACACCCCTCAATCAGTCATTTTACATTGCAAGGTGTTCCAGAGGATTTGTCCTACATAATAATAATAATAATGATAATAATAATAATATAACAAATGGGCAGAATGGCTGATTAATCTGTATTTATCTCCCCAGCACCAGAATCATGCAGAAGCCTTCTGCTCTGGTGCTGCCTCCTCACGGAGCCGTCGCCATGAGGATCAAGAGCTCCGCAGCCAACAGCGGAGAGCGCCTGAGTCAGACCAAATCTATGGTCATACCAGACCTCGACACACCTCCAAAACCTGTGAGTTCTATCTATCTCAACACACACACACACACACACACACACACACACAACGCTATAGGTGTGAAGTTCTGAAAAAAAGGTTAAGCCCAACACTAAAAATAACCCTGACTAGACGTCTGGCCCTACTCAGCAAATAGTGTAAGAGTTGATTTGACAGCGATGGATTTGCTGTGTAATTACTGGTATTACCAACTAGAACTGGATCCCTAATCCCAAATCTAATTCAAAATATAGTCAGTATGATGTGAAGGGACTTCCAGAAGGATGAAAATAGAGGGGAAGCACCAAGTGTCAGCGTTTATTTAACCAGGAAGTCCCTTCAGATACAAATCTCGCCAAGACAGCAAAGCATTTACAGTAACAGTATCACATACAGACATCAGAAAATGTACATAACACAAAAAGTCAAGTCTAAAAAATATTTCTGTTCTGCTTCCATAACACTGTTTTTTAACAAAGCTTTAATCTCACAAAATCACAAGATCATTGAGCTGTGACTTGCTCTGACTATAATAACTAACCCTGTAACAACTAACCCTGTAACAACTAACCCTAACCCTGTAATAACTAACCCTGTAACAACTAACCCTGTAACAACTAACCCTGTAACAACTAACCCTAACCCTGTATTAACTAACCCTGTAATAACTAACCCTGTAATAACTAACCCTAACCCTGTAATAACTGACCCTGTATTAACTAGCCCCAACCCTGTAATAACTAACCCTTACCCTGTAATAACTAACCCTAACCCTGTAATAACTAACACTGTAATAACTAACCCTGTATTAACTAGCCCTAACCCTGTAATAACTAACCCTAACCCTGTAATAACTAACCCTGTAAAAACCTAACCCTGTAATAACTAACCCTGTAATAACTAACCCTGTAATAACTAACCCTAACCCTGTAATAACTAACCCTGTAATAACTAACCCTGTAAAAACCTAACCCTGTAATAACTAACCCTGTAATAACTAACCCTGTAAAAACTAACCCTGTAATAACTAACCCTGTAAAAACTAACCCTGTAATAACTAACCCTAACACTAACACTGTAATAACTAACTCTAACCATGTAATTACTAACCCTTTAACAACTAACCCTAACTCTGTAATAACTAACCCTGTATTAACTAGCCCTAACCCTGTAATAACTAACCCTAACCCTGTAATAACTAACCCTAACCCTGTAATAACTAACCCTAACCCTATAACAACTAACCCTAACCCTGTAATAACTAACCCTAACCCTATAACAACTAACCCTAACCCTATAACAACTAACCCTAACCCTGTAATAACTAACCCTATAAAAACCTAACCCTGTAACAACTAACCCTGTAATAACTAACTCTAACACTAACACTGTAATAACTAACTCTAACCCTGTAATTACTAACCCTATAACAACTAACCCTAACCCTGTAATAACTAACCCTGTAACAACTAACCCTAACCCTGTAATAACTAACCCTGTAATAACTAACCCTGTAAAAACCTAACCCTGTAATAACTAACCCTGTAACAACTAACCCTGTAATAACTAACTCTAACCCTGTAATTACTAACCCTTTAACAACTAACCCTAACCCTGTAATAACTAACCCTGTAATAACTAACCCTGTAATAACTAACTCTAACCCTGTAACAACTAACCCTGTAATAACTAACCCTGTAATAACTAACCCTAACCCTGTAATAACTAACCCTGTAATAACTAACCCTGTAATAACTAACTCTAACCCTGTAACAACTAACCCTGTAATAACTAACCCTGTAATAACTAACTCTAACCCTGTAATTACTAACCCTTTAACAACTAACCCTAACCCTGTAATAACTAACCCTGTAATAACTAACCCTGTAATAACTAACCCTAACCCTGTAATAACTAACCCTGTAATAACTAACCCTAAACCTGTAATAACTAACCCTAACCCTGTAACAACTAACCCTAACCCTGTAATAACTAACCCTGTAATAACTAACCCTGTATTAACTAACCGTGTAATAACTAACCCTAACCCTGTAACAACTAACCCTAACCCTGTAATAACTAACCCTGTAACAACTAACCCTAACCCTGTAATAACTAACCCTGTAATAACTAACCCTGTAATAACTAACCCTGTATTAACTAACCGTGTAATAACTAACCCTGTAATAACTAACCCTGTAATAACTAACCCTGTATTAACTAACCGTGTAATAACTAACCCTGTAATAACTAACTCTAACACTAACCCTGTATTAACTAACCCTAACCCTGTAAAAACTAACCCTGTAATAACTAACCCTAACCCTGTAACAACTAACCCTAACCCTGTAATAACTAACCCTGTAATAACTAACCCTGTAATAACTAACCCTTTAACAACTAACCCTGTAATAACTAACCCTGTAATAACTAACCCTAACGTGAACAACTAACCAAAACGTGTGAGATCCTGTAAGCAGAACATTAGCTGTAACATCAGACTGCATCCGCCGACAGAAGAAAGCCTGCTTCACTCCAGCTGCGGTGAACACCTCATGCTTCCTCATGCTCACTACACTCCTGTACTGAAGCCCTTCACACCCGCCAACTGTGTTAGCGGTGCGGTGCTGTGTGACGTGCACATCCAGCACAAAAATACTCGTTGGCTCTATTTTCAACAAGCTTTTCATGTGGTTTCAAGGCCCGACACAACACAAAACACTATATTTACAGAGTCATTTACCCAGCATTCTCATAGAGTATACAATAGAGGCCAAAGAACACCTGAACAAGCAGCTACCGTGGGGCTCAAATTTAATATTCGAATTATATAATGTATTTATATTCCACTACAACGAGCTGTTTGAACAAATTTAAACAAATTAGCTGGCCAACAAGCTAGCTTGTGTTCCCATCACAAATCTGCCAAGCATAAGACATGTGACGTGTACATATCCATATAATAATACATAATAAGTAATACAGAAATATGCTGAATATGGGTATTTTTATGCCATTTCACTTTCAACTGGGTCTGTAATTCATAACCACATAACTATCAAAGGATCTCACTTAGGATAAACATTTAAAAGTTTAGATTAATTTTCTATACAAATTTAATATATATAACATTATATTATAAATTATTTCTATAAAACTTTTTTTACATTTTCCAAAATTGGGGACCAGTTAGCCCACCGGACTAAGATGCTGTCACTGTGATCAGAGGGTCGCTGGTTCGAATCCCGATCATGCCATCTACCCACCCTAGAGAGAGCAAGGCCAGTTGTGCTCTCTCGGGGCCCCGGCTGCCGACTAGCAAGTTATCAAGTTAACAGCCAACCCACATATCCGTACATATCCACTCCCCCATCACACTCAACACCCCAGACACTAGCGAGGGCGAGACCAACACACAACGATAACTCGACACTTGCGCAGCCAGCCACACCTCTTTTTCCAACTGCCGCCGATGCCACGTGACCAGGCAACCATCCAACGCGCCTGGAGGGAAGCTCCGCACTAGAGTGATGTGAGGGGAGAGCGCCATCTACCCACCCTAGAGAGAGCAAGGCCAGTTGCGCTCTCTCGGGGCCCCGGCTGCCGATAACTTGCTAGTTGCTGTTGGTCTCGCCCTCGCTAGTGTCTGGGGTGTTGAGTGTGATGGGGGAGTGGATATGTACGGATATGTGGGTTGAGTAACTGGTGATCTAAATTGATGAGACAATCAGAAAAAATTAATAAATTAATAATTATTTTACGTCGCTTTCTTATTTCATACATTTGTGGCATAGTCTTTTACGCTGTGTTCCACAGCTGAACATTATTTTTTTTAGGAATTCATCCATTTAACCTGAGCATTTCAGAGGATGTCCATTTTTGGACATGCGACAGCTTTGGCAGGACACGCAATGACCGATGGGTAAACTTTACTGTCACCTTCCAGTGAATTGACAAAGTGCTACTCACTACTCAGCTTGAAGTTCCCTTCGCACTGGACACTGCCCCCCCTCTGTGGAGTAGTACACTCCACAGGGAGCTACAGGGGTCACTGGTCTGGGAGGAACCTCCTTAGTCTGCACGGCACTGGACTGGAAACTCTTGCTTATCTGCTGATTCAGAAACTCTGCAGAAACATACCAGCAGAGGGCAGGCTAGCACTGTCCAACACTGTGCCCGAACCGTCTACTTGCTGTCAGCACATCCCGAGGCTTCAGATTCACACATATCTGACTTGCCAGCTTACAGAGTGTAAACTAACCAGAGCCAAAGCCAAAGAAATACCCCAGCAGAACCGCGTACACTCCACTGGAGAACATGCAGGAAGCTCCAGTGAACATCCTATAGTATCATAGTATCAGCTGAATCATTTGAGAGGGAAAACAGCATAACTGACACTGAACCTGAGCTTCAGGAGATCAGTCAAAACACACCTGAGCTGTTTCCTACTGATGGAATTTATAGCTAACATTTTTAATATGCTCTACATAACAGACCCAATAATGTCCCAACATCAGGGTCATATAAGAGTTTTTATTAAATACTGCTATATTATATCATTATATATACTGCTATGTTATATAATTGCATTAATATGCATTAAGAAATGCTTCAATTTCACCATTAGGCATTCAAAGGGTACCTACATAAGGGCTTCATAGGACATTCATAAACACTGAATACTGTATTTATTACTGTCTAGGGAAAATATGCATAGAAACCATCCCCTCCTCCCTTCATGGTATGGATAAGCTAAGTTATGTAATTATAAATAATATATATTTTTTTTACAAAATATTATATAAAATAATTATAAATTACATAAAATAAAAGTTTTTTGTTAATAATTATTTAGTCATTTGACACTTAAAGACTTTTTAGTCATTTGGCACAGCTACTACATACAGAATAAACAATCAATTATTCACAAGCAGTTATTAATAAAATTATTACAATAAAAAAAAAATAAATATAGTAAAATATGGCACTACATAAATGAAATAAATATAATAAATAAGATAAAAGCATAAAAGCATTTATTAATAAGACATTTAGAAATAGTAACAGTCAGGCTGTTGTTGTAACTTATTATAAAACAATTAGGTTAGAAATTTGCTTAATATCCAAAAAAATAATAAACCTTAATTAGTTTAACCTCCAGGTTTGCTTAACATCCAGATTTAAATGATGAACAGCAGATTTTTAAGGTGGTCTCAGACTTTTGGACCTCCACTGTGGGACAGGCAGTATACAGTATAACTCATCTGCAGGTCGGTCCTGATCGCTCTATTAAACTGGATGGTCTGGCCTCTCTTACAGTGAGAGCTGGTCTGACTGGGACACTCATTTACCTGCAGTTGAACTCATTTAGCCATTAGAGCCCCGTCAGAGCAAGAGCTGCTGAAGACGTCAGACCAAAGCAACACAAAGGTCGATGTGACTGAAGAGCGAACAGCAGTTGCTCTGTTCTGTTTTACACTGGAAAAGTCAGATATGTAGTTCTAAGGAAAACAAGCAGAGGTGTGAATGAGTGCAGGGAGGTGTTAACCTGCCTGAAGAGGTGAGTCTTCAAACCGCGGCGGAAGGAACTGAGAGACTGTGCTGTTTGGTGAGGCCTAGCTGTACAGGTCGGGCCAGCGTTGTGGGACTAGCACTTCTGGTTTTCTTGAGAACCTTTCAGAGCATGCTCTTATATGCAAGAACAGTTTCTACTGTCAATGAGATGTTCCAGCCTGGAGAACCAGTAAACACTGCTTCTCCATGATGGACACCTTCTACTATATGGGTCTCTTTAAAGAACCCATGCTACTGTTTATATGGGACAAAAACAATGCTTTTCCATATTAATATAATAGCATAATTTGTTAAAATTACATTTTAATTAAAGTTCAATTGGCTCGGATAACGAACCCCATCTCCAGAAGAACCTTTTCACCTCCCTGAAAATCACAGCCCCTATCATTTATAACTGATTAATAAATAATTCTAGTTATTTGAGTGTGAAAGCAGGTATGAAATAAGCCCCTCCCCCTCCCAGCACACTGCTCCGATAGGCTGCTTCCCGAGAGGCCTACCCAGTTTGCATCAGTGACGGCGGTTCTGCAAAAGAAGGGAACAAGGGGCATATCGGGTTCAATTTTCAGATCCATACTGACATCGACACACCCTCCATCTACCCCAGGACTCTCTATATCCACGCCTAGAACCTTTTAAGAACCTTTCTCTGCTGGAGAACGTAAAGACTGATATTCTTGACAGCCTTCAGAAATGTGAAAGCTTCTGTCTAAAGTTAATACTGTATGTTTTGCTTCTACCGTAAAGTTACTTGAGGTTTCGGAGATACAAAGTTTATATCGTCGCTTACAGGAGAAGGCAAACATGCTTTGAATGGAAGACATTTAGAGCATTTCTATTGGTCCATTTATCTAAAATTACCCACACAGTGAACAGAAGCTACAGGGTTCATGGAGAAAACCGAAACTGGGCAAAAATGGAGATACATGTTTTTCATTGGACAGTAGCGAAATATGATTATATACACAAATAACTGATAAATTACGGTTATACACGCACAAATTCAGTCCAAGTTAAAAGGCTATCATTTAAGCCTACCAAGGCATCATGGGTAATCATAAGGAAACCTTAAAGATTAACAAAACTAACAAGCAATGGAAGCTTTGTAGAATCACGCAAATTTTCATTATCGCATTAAAACCCACAGAATTGTGACTTTATTGGAAATAATCACTTCACTGATCGTAATCTAAATCAATAAATGCAGCAGAACTGATTCCCTTAACTGGTTCGCTTTATTAATATCGAAATACAGTAAAAATATATATATATTGCAACTAAGCAATGTCATTTTCATTTATTTATTTCATTATTTATTTTTCAGATGAATCGGCATCGAAGGAACCAGTCGCAGCACAATGTTGGGCAGGGCCTTCAGGTAGCAACTGTGAATTTCATTCTTGTATGCACAGAAACTCAGACTAGATACCTGGAATGCTGGGTAATCTAGGTATCTAGTGCGCATATAACTACTACTGTAATGAAATAAATAAATGGCATTAGTGTAAAGTGTACCTCGTAAAATACAGATAAATATGTGGAGTGTAAAATATGTATTTTGAAATATTACATATGACATATTTTACATATTTCTCTTCACATATTTATCAATATTTTATTACATACTGTACGTATATTATATATTATATTCACACCTATCCGGTGTCTTTTGTAAATAATGTAAACATTTCAGATTATATCAAACATGTACAACTGCTTTAAACCAGCGGCATATCGTACATAGAGGATTTGTATAGTGTGTATAATATGTGTATATTATATGTATAGTATTAGTCAATGTGTAAATATTATACAACAAGTATATTTTGGAAATATGAGTTTTTTTTTTTACTACAGTGAGGGGCGATGCACCTAAGTTTTTCACTCACCTTTACACGTGTGATTTGATTTGATTTATATACATATATATATATATATATATATATATATATATAACATTAGCACAAATTAGATGTATATGTATTGTTAATGTTGTCCACAAAACACATTGTATCTCTTTAAAAATAATAATAATAATAATAATCAACATTAAGAGAAAACACTAAGAGACCACCCTACATTATCAGAGTCTCTGGTTTTACTATTTCTAGGCAGTGTGTTTTAGAGAAATGAATATTTGCATTATATTTCCTAAACCATGGACAACATTTCCCTTAAATTCCAAATAAAAATATTTGCTATTTAGAGCATTTAATTATTTATTTGCAGAAATGACAACTGCGCAAAAACAACTGCTCAAATAATGCAAAGAAATGATTATAATAATTATAATAAAAGAAGTTATTATTCAAATTTAAACAACACAGGACTAATATCTGAACTCAGAGCATTCAGAAATCACTGTGGTGAAATATCCCTGACTGACCACAGCGTTCATGTCTTTGCCGGCTCTCCACTGGTATTTCACATTGCTGTTGGGACTTTATGCCATATTCATAGTCTGCAGATTCAGCTAACTCAGCTTAGTTTGATTAAATGCCTGAAATAGAATGATTGCTGTACACGTAGAAATGCAAATTTAAGGGAAAGAAATGGTCTCTTATTTTTTTCCAGAGCTGTATGCAAATTTAAGGGAAAGAAATGGTCTCTTATTTTTTTCCAGAGCTGTATGTATATATTTTATATTGTGTAAAAAAAATTATATCCTAAATGGAGGTCAATGTAAAAAGATTTTATTCTATAAGTCATTTTGGAGCATTTCTATTGATCCATTCATTATGAAATTCAGCAGTTCTCATTGTGTGTATGTAAATATATATATATATATATATATATATATATTCAAAGTTTCTAACAGATACCATATAATAAATACATTCTTATATATATATATATATATATATATATATTCAAAGTTTCTAACAGATACCATATAATAAATACATTCTTTTCTCTTCCAGCTTCAGGTTGATTTGCAAGGGGAATATTTACACAAAGCCAAGATTTCAGACGGAGGAAAAAAACTGAGGTCAGTGAATTTGACCATCTTTTGTCACTGAGGTTTGCCCCCCAGTTGGCTCTACAGTACTACTGAAGGTCAAATATGATAGGATCTCAGCTTGTTATTACAAAGACATTAAGACAGTATGTAGTACGCCTGTAGTTTCTTATTTTCTGGCAACCACTGAACAACTGCAATCTGACTGTTCCTGCAGGAAGAACTGGACACAGTCCTGGGTCGTCCTTTGCTCCAACGAGCTGCATTTTTACAAAGAGAGCAAGCAAGAGACGCTGGCCAACCTGGTAATTTGGTCCAGCTTCATATTTTAACACCCGCCTGCATCCGCATAAAACACACCTACACACACATAAGAGCACTGATCAAAAACACACTGATCGTCTTTAGGAAAATGATTAAATGGACAGACTGTACTTTTAATACACATAGCACAAATAGCACAAAAAATAAATAACTATTGCAACATTTCAGCAATATTAAATATAATATAATATAATATAAATTTGGGGTTGCAGCTAAAGTAAATGTATGAGATGATTTCAACACAATGCTCGAGCTCTATTTAACTTATTAAATAATTAATAAGAAGCCGTTAAACATTAAGAAATCTCAGACAGTTCCAGAATAATAAAAAGGAGCGGCAGATGATTGTACAGCGACTGTTATAATGACCATAATATACTTCTTTATCTTACTTAAGTAGAAATGTTGATTATCTAAACTTTACTGGAGTAATTATTATTATTATATAGTCGACTTCTTACATTTTCGCCCAATTATCTAAACTTTCTATTCCTTACATTTTAAAAACAGCCTCGTTACTCCTATTTCATTCCAGTTTTTTATCATTCCGGCTCGTCAAACCCTATCCAGATAAATCTCTCCATCCAGAAAGTGAGACACAGCAGACGTCTGTAGTCTAGTATGAAGACTGTGTCCGTGGCAGAGACTCAAGAGAGCTGCAGTGAAACGTCCCGACTGAGCCCCACATTTACATTCCAATAAAGCTTATTGATCACACGCCTCTGAAGTCTGACTTTCTGCAGCTTTACAGAACTTCTAGACAACGACTCCTCATATTTTCCTCCATGAAGCTCATGTTAATGCTCAGTAGAGCACAGAGATGCTCCTTTAATAGAGCTGATATTACTGAAATGCTTCATTTTCAATGGGCAGATCTGCAGCTGAAACAGGAGCCTAGTGCAGCCCAACATTTTTAACATCAACATTTTAATAGAACATTAGAATATCAGATATTAATATTATTATAGAACGTTCTCCTCATTATGACTTTTAGAGAAATGGGTTTTAGTAGTGCACTATAGACCCCTGTGGTTCGGCCTAAGCTTTCAGCCTTTGTTTTCCTTCCATTACTTTTACTTTTCTACTTGAAGTCGTTCTGAAACCAGTACTTTTACACTTTTACTGGAGTAAAAAGCTTCAGTTGATACTTCAGCTTCTATAGAAGTCTTTTAAACCCTCGTATCTCCACTCACTTCTATCTGAGGAATAAATGGGAATACTTTTCACACCTTTAAATAACTGTAATTATTACGGTGCAGAGCGCGACGGCGCGACCATAGTAGTAGGAATTTTAGACACTGGGGAAAAATAATGACCCTACCTGTCGCCGGTTGTATGACTTGTCACATGATTTGTAGCAATCTGACAGCGGAGGCTAATAAGATGGAAAGGTTACAGGTGGCCCCTTCATACATATTCCCTGACATGTCGGGCCTTTGATTCAGACAAACCTGTCTCGTGTTACACGGTCACAGCACAAGTGGCTCCGGTTCAGTGCCAGGAAATGCTGGAGATCCCTTTACTCCACGCAGATTCCAGTCATCTCTTTCCTCAACTTGAGATGAATTCTGCAACATAATATGACATTATGGCCTGTTTTCATGCCACATCTCCATGCACATGTTCCTCCCGTACACAGCGCCTGAGAAAACACACACACACACACACACACACACACACACACACACACAGTACTTTCCCAACTAACAGCTTATTATACTTCATATTGTTAAGTGGAAGTGTGGAGAGATGCCTGTAAACCCATACCCGCATCGGGCCGGCCCAAGCCTTTATGGGGCCCTTAGCAGATTCTTTTTTTTTAATTGGGCCCCTCATACCACCACCTCAGCACCAGATGCCTCATCATTCCATAGGCTAACACTGTGTGTGTGTAACATACCCAATATCATTAGTAATGTTTGTAATTAGCTCACATCATACCAATGTCATTCTGGCTACAGTTATGAACCTTACAGGGGTCGCAAACTCACAAATATGTTTGAATTAATTTTTACGTTATTAATTTAACTTTCTGAAAGTACCATCAGCAGAAAGACACTGCAATAAACAAGTTAGCCAGTTTCATTTCTTTCAGTGTTAAGTTTCAAACAGCTGTGCAAGTGGGAACGGGAGCTGGAGAGAGATATTGTGCAATACGCTGAAGCGCCCGGGCCCTTACTGACCACCCAAGCAGCGCATATCTGCATTTATCCAGCAGCACTTTTACAGAAATTGCTTAACCTGATATTGGTGTATGAAAATAAATTCATATAAACATCGCTTATACCTGTGTAATACCATTAAATTTTAATTTTATTTTATTATTTAAAAATATGTATTGTTTATCATGTTATCTCTGCTGCTGGGGGGCTGGTGACGTTGGGACCCTAAGCGGTGGCGTACTTCAAATAAGACTTGGGCCAAACAGTGCAAACGATGGCAGCTTAGTGGATGTGGGTATTTTCTCGTTCCGACCTCATAAGCCTTGAGGCACAACATTAGGCTTGATGAGTTTGACGTTTTTGCAAATGATATGTCAGAAGAAAACTGAAATTAGGAATAGTCAAAGATGAGCAACATCAGTTGAGGGGGGAGGGGGGCCTAGAACCTACAATGCGCTGTAGCCAACCCAACTACAACATACATACGATCTGAGGGGATGAATTTGGGGTCGTGAACAGTGAGCAGAGCAGTTTCAGGGTCATGGTCAACAAGTGCCCAACAGTGGCAGCTTAGTGGATGTGGGTATTGAACCCACAACCCTGTGAACAACAACCCAGTGCTTAATTTTTTTTTTTTTTTGAGTGCTATTAACTTGTAAATGAACAGGAGTATCTTTTCCACAGAAACCTGGAGCTAAACCAGATGGAGTGGACCTTTGTGATGCGGTCATCGAGTGGACGACAGAAAAATCAAGCCGAAAAAACGTATTCCAGGTAGGAAACCTCGCTCTTAAAAGCTTTGATGACCTTTCATGACTTTTCATGATCAGCATTAGATCTAGCTTTTATACAACTTACAACTTCAGTCAAATTTTTTCATCACACCTGAAAAATAACCATACTACTAAACATACCCACTAAGCCATTCATTTGTATGGTTTTGTCGATGCTACGGCGGCCACCCATCTCCAGAAGGTGGAGACGGACACATAGGTGGGTGTTGCCTGGATGCCACTCTTACGGTGGATTTGGCTCAGAGCCACCTATCCTTCAGGTCGCTGGACAGCTAGCTTTAACTTGCTAATATGCTAGCTAGCATCCCACCACTAACTTTGGACTAACGTTAACTCTGGTAACTGGCGCTAGTGAACTACGTTTCCCACAATGCATCGCTTCAGCATGCAGTTTATCTGGCTTATCATAGCTTATCATAGCTAAGCATACTGCTATTCCGGCTGACTCTGCTTTTTGGTAGCCTGGTTATGTTGCAGGCGTGATACCAGGTATTTTCTTAAGACCATGAAGCCTAGACCCCACTTGGGCAGTGGCGGCTCAGCGGTCAGAGCACTGGGCTTTCGATGACAGGGCTGTGGGTTCGATACTCTGGCTCGGCAAGCTGCTCGGCACCCTTTCTGCTCCCCAGCTGCCCACCACTCCATGCATGTGTGCTCACGGTCACTGTGTGTATGTGTTCACTGGTTGAGTTAAATTCCATAGGTGTCCAAGACGAATGGTAATGACCTTCTCTAAACTCCATAAAGTCCATAAGTTCTTCTAAAATGACCTGTGATGGACTCTAACCCTATACTTCTCAGACCAGGCCAATGGTGTCAGAGCCTCACGGCATTTATGCAAAATCTAAAGCGTGGCGATCTTTTGACTGGCGATTAAGGGACTGGCGTCAAGTGTTTATCAATACTCTGTTAGCCGAGCCAGAGCCCATAATGAACCCAAAGCAAGATGAAAAGCAGATACCCAATCTCATCATGCGCTTATGATGTCTTATCGCCGCCATGCGCTTTGCCACTGTCCAGCATTCCGCCCAGAAATCTTTCTCTCCGAAGGGAGATTAACAAGGCATTAAGGCGTAATCTTGAGTAATCCCAAACTTGGTATATGGGAAGAAAAAAAAGTGCTTGTAATGATGGTACCGAGCCATTTCGTGGCCTTGACAACACTGTCAATCAACTTTGGCGAGGATTAGAAATTAGCGCGGAGAATTTGTTAATTCGACTGCGGCGTAGTTAAGAGCTGCACTCCGCCGTGCTTTCAGCTCAGGACTCGCCGGCTATCTAGACGGCTTAGAGGAAAACAAAAGATTCCTGTCAGATCGAGGATGGCGTGCGGATAAGGGGGCCCTGTTTTGTCTGGGTTTTGATCACTGTTATAAGCAACGAGGCCTGACTGCTTTTATCGTTTCCGATATTCCACTTGCACGGCCTGGCAGAGATTTTTATTTCCCTGCTATTTCACGGATTAGGCTGATAGCATTTCTCGTTTCGGCCTCATAAGCCTTGAGGCGCAACATTAGGCTTGATGAGTTTAGCGTTTTTTGCAAATGATATGTCAGAAGAAAACTGAAATTAGAAATAGTCAAAGGGGAGCAACATCAGTTGAAATGGGAGGGGGGGGGGGGCCTAGAACATACAATGTGCTGTAGATCATAACCTTGTGACCTTGAACGTCAGGATTTGGCTTTGGCTTTAACGCAGACCCAGACGTTTTCCCAATCTTCAGTCAGTAAGATCCAACCCAACTACAACATACATTTGATCTGAGTGGACGAATTTGGGGTCGTGAACCAATGACCCATATTCAGGTTTTGCTTTCAAAGCCTCGTCAAAACCCAACCTGTTTTCCCGCACGCACACATATCGGTAACGCTAGAACGCCAGAGTACGACACACTCTTCCTACAGGAAGGCATCTCCTACCGCTGAAATAACACACCAGCGGGTGCTGGTGTCGACGCCCACAGTTGCGTGGATCGCTTAACTCGCCATTTTTCGAAAGAAAACGGTTTGTTTTGGACGATAAGAGCCTTGGAAGATTATTAGATGACTGTCATCCGATTAGGCCGCACAGCTGCCAGAATGAAAGGGTCTCATTTAAAAGTGAATGACTTCCAAAACATTAGGACCGATTGTGTCAGATGCACCGGCGGCAGACATAGACTGCTCGGATCATCCGAAACCCACCTTCCTTTAAAAGAAGGAAAAAAAGGTGCATCCTGGAAACAATACGCATGGGAAACCTAGAGGTTCACAAGTGGAAACACCAACTTCTGTGGCCGAAATCCGAACCTGGTGGAATCCAGGAACAGAAGATGTTGACACCACGAACGACATCATCATCATCTCCGACACAGTGCAAAATACTAACGCTCAGGTTTCACATGCAGGGTAGTGCAGATGTAACCGTAAGATGTAACAGTTTTGAGTTTGGTGAATATCTGCGATCATTTTAATTAACATTTTAGTTGAATCAACATATAACAATGGAGTTTTTTCTGTTGCCATTGGAAAAAATACTATAATACATAATACATAGTGGGTTTATGTGTGCAATACAGCTTATTTGAGTAACTCACAGACTCACAGCTTTCCCATTGGCTCCAGGCAACATCAATTTGCATACTAAAAAGAAAAGACATCCAGGAAACTTTCTTTGTTTATTTATTTCAATTTATGTAAGGCAAAAAAGTTGCCTCAAAGTTCTTAAATTAGGTGAACTTATCTGGGTTGACCTTTTGGAGATGCAAGGTTTTTGCAGCGAATTATATAAAATACATCAATCGCTTTTGTTTAAGGCTCCTTACGTCGATAGTTATTTAGTTTATATTTAATATGTATAAGTGTTCATAAATATTCAGGTATTGCTTATAAACATGTTATTCAGGGCTGATGTGAGGCTCAATACAAGGCAAATATGCTTGTTTTGTGAATGCAAATATATGCAGATATGCAATGCAATGCATTATTTTGATATGACTTTTTGTATGAATTTAAATTAATTTACTTGTAATTAATAATAATTGTGCATTATTGATACAACATGATTAATTATTAAAATGCACTGTTATAATTATATGCATTATTATTACCAAATGTAAAAAATTACTTGCATTATTTAGAAAAAGGCATTAATATATTTAACAATTATTATTATTATTATTATTATTATTATTATTGTCATCATTTGCATTCTTATTCTTTGTAATTTTTTCATTATCATTATTATGTATTATTTTTTTTTTATTTTGTTCTGTATTATTTTTTAGTTATGAACACTAAAGTAAATTAAAGTAAATTGTAGGAAAGACTATTATAATAAAATAACTGCAATTAAAACAACAGAACCTCAAAGTAAAAAAACACCCCACAACTGTTCTAATTGACAAAGTTGACGCATTTCCTGGGGGGGGGGGGTTACTTTAGGTGAAAACTGCACCACTTCACAAGTGCCTTCACACTCGAGATGGGCACTGACACTAGTGATAAAGATGAATATCAGTGATAGGAAGCATATTGCTGAGGCGGATGTGGCACCTCAGAGGTTGTCACAGTATCTGAGGATCTTCAGTGAGGCACTGTCACAACTCAACCGCCTCTCGGCCATGCGTACACACCGAGGGGCTCTTCTCAGCGTCTGGTCAGGGGTCTGGGCTTCCTTGCCTGATGGGGTCGCTAAATTGTGCAGCCCTTCATGAGGGTACTTGAGAGAATTGAGCTAATGAAATGACGAGTTGTCTTCAGTAATTATGAGATGGTTTTCAGGTTGTCATTGGTTATACCACTCGTACACAGCCTTAACAGCGACTGCCAAGTTGGTGAGATCAAAGCCGTGCTAGGAAAACACACCGAGGGCCAGATGTAGACACATAGCAACAGCATGCGCCCGTGCACTCGCAATGTGCCCGAAAGTAACGCTCACTTTATTAAGACTGTGAAGATGTCCATGCTGATAATTAAAGTTTTACCCACCAAAACATTCATATAACATTCTATAGGGGCACAATTTAGAAGGCAGTGATATATGCAGAAATAATATCCCTCTGTTTCTGATATCACTCAATTTCTTAACATTCTGACAAAGTCATTTCTCTGAATGTTGACCTAAGGTCCTGTTATAAGGCCTTACTATACTGACATATTGACTGACTGTTGCTTCAGGAAAGCCAGTAATTGTTTTGGATTACAAATCCAAGAAATTATTGAAAAATAATAGTAATTATCTGAAAAATGTGGTCAAATTTGGGGAAACTTTATAAACCTCTTGAGAACACAAATCATATTTCAACCTGCTAAGGCAAACCTTAAAGGAACTAGCTCCAAATTTAATGAATATGTATCTATTACTGTTACTATTTTAATATAGCAAGTCATTATTTCTAGATACCAAGTGACTGAAGTATTGTAAATTGAATGTAAATGTATTAGATTACAAATGAGAGACAGAATATTTCAAAATGTAAACGTTTGGGTAAAATCATAATTTTGAGATATGTCAAAAGATTTGACGAAATAAATATTTTACCACACTAGATAGAATTTGTAAGTGATGAGGACCACAATTCAAGCAAAAACAAATTTTACATACTATGCCAAAATCTAAAAAATAAACAAACATGATAAAACATTTTGTTTTTTTCCATATAATGAATTCTACATTTCAAGAAATCAAATGATATTTCAATAAAGTGAGACATTGTTTTGAGCTACTAAGTCAGAATTCTGGGGAAAAAAGTAATTATCTAAAAGAAAGAGTTCATTATTACAATTACAACTGCTTTTATAATAATTTATTATAATTACAAATTTATCTTTATAATAGTTTTGTAATAGTGTAAATATTACAATTACAACTGGTTTTATAATAGTGTAACTTACAATTGCAACTTTTTTTGTAATAGTGTAATTATTACAATTACCTTTATAGTACTGTAACTTACATTTGCAACTGCTTTTATAATACTGTAATTATTACAATTACAATTACCTTTATAGTACTGTAACTTACATTTACAACTGCTTTTATAATACTGTAACTCACAATTACAACTACCTTTATAGTGCTGTAACTTACAATTACAACTGCTTTTATAATAGTTTATTACAATTACAACTGCTTTTATAATACTGTACCTTACAATTATAACTGATTGTGTAATAGTGTAAATATTACAATTACAACTGCTTTTATAATAGTGTAATTATTACAATTACATTTGTAATAGTGTAACAGATAATTATAACTTAAACTTATAATTGCAACTGCCTTTGCCTCTCTCAGTAATGTTTTTGAGACACTATTGGTAATGTCAACCTGATTTTAAGAGCTAAAGAACATTTCAATCAAAATGGCCAAAACTTTAATAAATGATATCTTGATAATCCTGCTATTGTATTCGTTGCATAAATACATTCAGGCTCATGCACTAGTTTAATTTATTCAGGCAGCATATTTGTGCTGAAACCTGCCTAAAAAAAGGTCTTATACATCTGGGCCCAAGATGTTTGTCAACAAAATTCAATTCATCAAAGTGGTGTAATAGTGTGGACTATTTACGGCCATTTTAACAATTAAACCACAGCAACTTCACAGGCTTATAAAGCAGTTTACACAACATATGAGTAAATTAGCTGACCCGAAGCAAACCAGACAGTTCTTTACAGTTCTGGCTGCCTTGTGAAACTCCGTTCTACAGAAACGGCTTATTTCTTGTTGGCTGTGTGGCCTGGAAGGGATTTTCTTTACAGTCGTTCAGACATTTTACTGGACCTTCTGAATCAATACCATACAACCTAGCCTGGTATCTTCACCTCCTAAGACTGAACGGCAGAAAAAAAGGTATTTGTGATGGCAGATCTTGGTGGCCAAAGCTGCTTAGCTTGCAGTATTGGGTAATAACTGTAGACTTTAATGGGAAGGGAATATTTTGTACATTTGATGATGATCAGAGGATGAACAGAAGGATTTGAGACTCAAACAACAGATTACAATGGAGATTACAACTATGAAATGACAGCTGTGCATTAAAACCCACAAG